>NC_089537.1:4112457-4344957 GCF_963924715.1 Thunnus thynnus | reverse complement strand
GAAGTAACATCTGTAAGTTACTGATATCAGTATTAACTAAAAACCAGCTGAGCTGCGGTGGAAGTTTAGTAACAAAAAGAGGGACTTTGGCACTAAAAGGACTGTAACAATGACAGATATCTACTTGATTTGCACAAAACTTTTGCACACTTTTTGCACAGGAGGACTGTGGATTTTGTCCCACATCACTTACATTGTGAGTGCTTTATGAAGGGATCTTCTAATGGTCAGTATGAACAGGAAGAATGATTACAACAAGAAGAACATGTTTCACTGTTCATTTGGGCTCCTGACTGTTGTCTTGGAAAATTGCGAACCCGTCCTTTAATCACTAGACTGGTAGTCAGTTCCACCTTATCTTTTTTTCTATTTTACATCCCTTTTCTGCTAATGACAAAATGTTCCTGCCATATTGATTTTTTTGGAATAAGGAATTTGTCCATTATTTATAAAAACACTTTAATATCACATCTGATCTTTCTGAGGACATTGCAATATTTGGAAAGATTGTGTAACTGTGTTGAGCAGAGACATTTCAACATTTCATTTTTCAAAGCGCCAGTTAGCTAACACACAAATTTGAAGTTGCAAAGGAGAAACTCTCATTAATATGTGAATATAAAAAAACACTTATGTCTGAAATCCAGGATCTGGTTTGAGCAGCTCTGCCTCCAAGAAATGTTTGAATAACTTCAACTTGTTGGGGAGTTGGCTTGTGAATATGATGGTGTTGAATTGTAGTACTCTGCTGGAGAAGTCAGTGCAGGTCAGTCTGGATGTGGGCATCAGTAAAGTGTGAATGTAAAAGCTGCAGCATCACCACTTAAGAGGATGCACAACAAACCTCAACATAGATGGACATGACCAACGAACTCCAGGGCGTTTGTAAGTCTGTCCATTTCCCTTGACAAGAACTGTTCCTCTTTTTTGTGAATCTGCAGAATATAAGATCACACATCTCTGGTTCACTCGTCATTAGACTTTAGCGAGTTGTTAGTAACTGAACACAGGAGGTGTTTACAGCAAAGATCCAGTGTCAACAAGCGTTTGAAGATGAGGAAGACTCTCTGCATTTGTCTGCTCACCCTGGCTATCGTGATGCTGTTCTGTGCATCAGGAGGTACAGCTCTTCATCTACACTTTTTGCATTGTTTTACATACAGAGTAATGAAGTTATACTAGTCAACAGACTATTGATCTGTGATGTCATTATGATTTTGTGCTTCATGTAACAAATGTAAGGCACAATATCTCATGTTTTTACAAAACAATAATAATTTGTACAGTAATGTAGTACCGTACATGAAAGGTTTTCCTCTGACCTATAGACTGCTGCACACAATAGCATTTAGTGTATAGTTTGTAAAAATAATAATTATTATTACTATTGTTTATTTATGTATTCATCTATTTAGCACATTTTCAAACATAGTTGCATAGTGCTTGTTCTACTGTCTACATTTGTTTACAATGTGAGATCTGTGAAACACTTTGAATCGCACTGACCTGTATGAAAGGTACTATACAAATAAATTGATTAAAAGTAAAAACCAACAGAGGAAACAGTAAAAATACTAAAATAATTAGATTACAAGAAGTCAACTCTAAAACAATGAGGAGCACAGACCACAACAAGATAAAAAAAACAGTAGTTACAATTTAAAGGTCTATATTTATATTCTTTGACTCTACTGGAATATATTTGTATGATTTACAGCTAAAAGCTCCTTATTGATCTTATACTGGCCCTTTATGCAACCTCTTGCAGCTGTAGAGTCTTGCTTCAATAAAAACTACAAACTGGGAAAGACCTACGTTTCTAAGTTTTTAACCCCTTTAGAAATGAATCACAGCCTGATGTCTATATGAATAAAGAAGTATTAGTGGTGAATCTTGGACCGATCATATTGTCTGGGTACCTCCCAGTGTGTAACAGTGTGTCATGCTTGTTGTATTGATGAGTAAAACATTAATTCACAGTGACTCTCTCTGTGTGAAGGTCTGGCAGGTCCTGGCATGGCAATTTCCTGCTGCGAGAAGGCCTATGCTCTGAAGAAGGATTGGCAAATCAAGGCGTGTTATGAACAGCAACCACGAAAGGGGTGCCCGCATGCCTTCATGTAAGTACAGCATGTTTTTTTGAACATGTCTTTAAACCAGTGGCGGCTGGTGACTCAAAAAATTGGGGAGGACAGGAGGAAAACCAACATGGAATCTTACAACAAACCACATCAAACTATATCATTGTCCACCTGATGAAATCGGAGGGGTGGGGGGAAATTTTATATGCCAATAAAACAATTTGCTTGAGTGGTGAAAAGGCTGCTTCTTTAAAGACATTTAGCATATACATATTGTTTCTAAACAAAGAAGAGCTAATTTTAGCCATGGAGTGATACAGATGTGTGATTTTACCAACAAAGTGAAATTCAAATTTATAGTATTGTTCTATTGTGACAACAAATTTATGTTCTCATCAAAAACGGACAACATATCACATGATTTACACGTGTTTCCAATATATTCTCTTAGTATACAGAAATATATAAAGAAGCACAAAGCTTATAATGTGATACAGGTTCAGATCAGTGCTGAAAACTAAAAAGATTGAACACTAAAAACATCTAAAAGTGTTCACATCAGAAAGTATTAATGCATGTATCAAATACATGACTTACACACTCTTATCTATATGTATGACATACAAAATATAGTCTACAAAGCTGACATGTTAACACTAGGGGTGTTAACATGAACACAAACCTCACGGTTCGGATCATATCACGGATTTGAGTCACGGATCAGATCATTATTAGGATCAGCGAAAAAAAGGGGGAGACAAATAAAACTTTGTTTTCCATTTATTCTGTAACACACTTACAGCCAGAAACAGCAAGAAACTTTTGCACATGGTCTTAAATGAAAACAACATTTAAGATGTCCAATGTTTGAATAAAATAAAAATATATAAAATATTCAATGCTCAGTTATTGTAATATGAGGCATGAAACCTTCCTCTTTTAAACGGTGAATGAAACAGCCTCTGTCCACATCATCAAAACTTGATGATAACAGACATTCACCGCTAACGTCAGTTAGTGGCTCAGCTGCAGCACATTAAACAGCAGGTAAACATAACTCAAATGTTACTTCGGAACCGTCAGACGCTGGTTTGATCATTGCTCTTCAAAATCCCTGTTAGCGACATGCTGTCTGTCCATGACTTGTACTTACAGCAGTTTGTTTACTTTGTCTTAAATGAGACATTAAATTTTGCAATTAATCCGCAGTTCATATACCTGCCGAACTGTGGGGGGCGATCCGTACGGATCACGGATCAACTAGAATCCGTTACACAACTAGTTAACACTTGTTATTCTAGTTACTTTAAGCTTATTACTCAATATACAGCTCAGCTTAAAACAAACTAAAGAAACTGTCAGAAGCAAGCAGCCAGACCTCCTGCACTCATTCACTAATCATACAACATCAACAGGTGACTGAACAACCGTTCAATTAAAAACGAATGAATGAGTGAGTCCAGACAGCTCACTGTGACTTCAACAAGCAAACTAATGTTACCCACAACACATTATATGATCTCTGCTGCATTCTTGTGTAGGAGATAAATTCAAACAACAGCCACACAGAGAGACATTTAACCATCAGAGATTAAATTAGCGACCAAAGAGACAGAGAGAGAGAAGCTGTATCTGACGCACGTTATCTGACGTTTTCTTCTGTCTTTCATGGAGATGAAATATTCATGTAATAACATCCATTTGTGGCTGTTGGTCATCTTGTTTGTTAGTTAACAGAACTTTATGGCTGCTGGTTAACCAGTCTGATATCATTAGCAACAATGACAAACTAACTCTCCCGGTTGTTTCTCTGGTTGCTTCTCTCTCCAGCCTCCCTGGCAATGTCCTGCTGCTGCTGCGCTGCCCAGTCCAGATAATTTCTCCCGTTAGCTTAACAACAGTCCTTAACAGTCCTTCCATGGATGTATAAAGAGTCCTTCAGGCTGCTACAACAAGCCAGCTGTTGCATTGGCTAACGCAAGGAGCTATCTACTGCTGCTACTCTGCCTTACAGTGGAGAGAATTGAAGATGAATTCTGGAAACTATCATTGGACCAACTCGATGTCAATATTGCATTCTGGTTGTTGATTGGTTAGAGAGGATGTCCTCCCTTGGAGCATCATTTTACGTGTCATGGCCAACCACAGATTAGCATGAAAAAAAATGAAATACATTGAGTCCAATGTAAGAGAGCCCGCCCTGCGGAGGACAGCAGGCACCCGTCCTCCTCTGTCCCCCACTCCACCTCCACCAATTGCCCCCCCTCCACTTCACACACTGCCCTTTCTCCTCCTGCCCTGCAGGTGTCGCTGTTGAAGTATTTTAAACAGAATTTCAGTAATGGATTTTTTCCAAAGAAGAGAGAAAAAATACTTTATAAATAATATTGAGATTTGGTAATGGTTTATTTCAACCAAATATTCTTTTTTATATTTTGATCTCCCTTTTGCCTCTCAAAAGATAGAGGAGGATCAACCTCCTCTGCCTCTATGGACCAGCCTCCACTGCTTTAAACATACTAAACCTGAATAAATCTGTATTCATCTCTCTCTGATGTCATTACTGTAATCTGCTGGAAAACCAGTCGAGAAGAACTTCATGATACCAGAACACCACTCAGTGACATGAAATCATAGCTGTTTCAGGGTTAAATATATGTATTACAGGATACTTGACCTTCATTCAGGTTTGGTTGCATAAAAGAATCTGTCAAATGATAAATGTTTGTCTGATATTCGACACTTAAGACACTGCTGTAACAACAACAGAGGAATACTGGGCTCTCTTCAAGTCAATATTTAATAAAAAAAAACACAGTGGGACTAATGTTTAATGAGGTGTTGTGGATAGAAACATCAGCCTACATTCAGGTAATAATAAAAATGTCTAATTGTTTCATTTCTCTGTTTCCTGTTTCTAGGATTATAACCGACAACGGTTTGAAGTGTCTCAACCCAAATCTCCCGTGGCTCAAAAAGGAAATAAATGAGGTGAGAATTAGCTGTTAAAATCTGCTGGGTTAACAAACGTGATATATTACGAGTCCATAGTGTGCTATAGATAGAAGGTCTGGAGAATCAGAATCGTTTCAAAACTTGCAGGATGACGTTGACTTTTCTTAACTGCTTAAACTACTGTTTTGCTTGTAATTAGTAAGTGTATATTTTAGTGAACTATATCTGAGAACACAACAAAATACTGTAATACTTTTCCAGTTGAGGTTTGGTTCACATAAAGAGAAAAAAGTAACACGTTATTTTACGAGCCTGTGATTTCCTAATTATTTCCACACAAGTATCTTGGAGAGAATAACGTGCTGTAATTTGGTACCAAATTTAGGGAAAGTATAAATTACCTTGACAGAAAAGTTAAATTTCAGTAAATATTGAGAACTTTGTCCTCCGTACATGATGAATTTCAGTTTTAACCATGTTGACAAATTTCACATTTTTGCATGTTCACTTGACTAAAAGATTCTCTCTTGGTTATACTAGCAATTGATTGGAATCAATTAATCTGAAGTGTACCAATTTAACACAGTCTCTATGTTCCCTGTGATAGATTATTATTATTATTATAAATATTATTGTTGTTGTTGTTGTTAATATTATTATTATCATTATTATTATTATTGTTATCATTAAATTATTCAGAAACTATGGGCCCATAAAAGGAGATATATTACACTCAGAGAGTAGAGCATCTAATATAAGTAATGTTGTAACTAGGGGTGTGCCCGAATACAAATACATTATTTGGCAAAGCACAAATAATGTTTTTTTTTTGTTGTTTTTTTTTTTTTTTTACGAATATCTGTTTCATACAAACATTTAAAAAAATATTTGTTAGTTAGAGATCTCTCTGCAATGAGGCAATGAGTAAACTTTTAGCTCAGTAGTCAGCGCAGTCGTCTATGATCTGGGAGACTCCAGTTCAAGACCCTGTGTGGGGACCTCCTTCATAAGGTAGTTTATTTATGAACACTTATTGTAACACTTTAAATTTCTACAATTAAAAGCGTAATAAAAACAAAAACAGGATTTTTAAGCCTCTTTCCACTTTTATTCAAATAAAAATAATTTTGCTGCCTCAACAAATACAGATACAAATACAAATACTGGGCTCTCTGCACATCCCTAGTTGTAACCTAATCATTATTAAATTAAAGGTAAGTTTACTACTCATTTGTTGTAAGAAAGTGGCTCTTTTGGAGACATATACATATATATACATATACATACATATATATATATACATACATACATACATACATATACACACACACATATATATATATATATATATATACATACATACATACATATATACATACATACATACATATACATACATATATATATACATATACATACATACATACATACATACATACATACATATACATACATATATATATATACACATACACACACACATATATATATATATATATATATATATATATATATATATATATATATATATATATATATATATATATATATATATATATACATATATACACACACACACACACACATATATATATATGTATGTATATATATATATATACATATATACACACACACACATATATATATATATATATATATATAAATATATACACCCCATGTTGGTGGGTGGGAAGCTGGTGAGGGATCATATCCTTGTTGCTGCCCTAGTGGTGGAAACTATAAATCATTTTGCTCACTTAAAATTGCTTCATTCAGTTCAGTTCAAAGATTCGTAGTTCATTACGATTCTTGTAAGCCAAGTGATCACCTCACTGTTGAAATGCAGTTCAGTGCGTTCATCAGCAAGCAGTCGTGTCACTGTTAATGCTGTGACGTTTGAGGAATTACTGGTTTTACAATGTATCCAAATAAAGCAAAAGTAATTTAAAAGTACATAAAAAAGAGTCAAGCAGTACAACTCAGCGATAAAAAAAATTCACTAAGATATAATGAATTTAATGGACATCTGCTCTGTCTTTTTTGACCTTTCCTTCTGCTTCTCTGCACCACAGGGAAAATTGAAGTGTGAGCCAGATATCTCAGCCAATCGCAGATTTGAAGTCCTGGATGAAGATGATCTGGAATAAAAACAGCAGCCCAGAACAATTTCTGATGATTTACTACTTATTGCTTTTACTGAAATATCAACATGTTTCAAGCAGAGTTGTTCTTTTTTGGGAGAAATAAACCTGAAGCCAGAAATAAATCATATTAAATTGATTTGAAAAGTGACCGACTGTTTTTTTTTCTACATTTATAAAGTTCACTTTTAGTACAGGAGTTCATAGTAGCAGAGCAGATGGACCCAAATGCAGGAGACATCAGGCACAGGAACTGAAGAATTATCTTTATTAAGTCTCAGAAATGCAGGCAAAGCAAAACTGAACAGGACAGAACAAAACTGAGCTACAAAGGATCCAACAAGACTGAACTAAAACACAAGACTGAAATACTAAATGAACTAACGAGGAGATGAGGTGCAGGTGGGGAGATGGGCTGAGAAACTCAAGTGAGGGGAATGAGGAGATGAAACAGGAGAACAGGAAAGAAGCTGATAGGTTGGGGAAAACACTGAGAAAAGGGCAGGGCCTACGAGGCTGAATGCAGGACAGGTGTGAGGGAAAAGCAGGCTGGGGAAGAGCACAGGAAGACAGGAGGGAAACAGTGCAAACAGACAACCAAAAACAAAGCAGGCTCAAGAAAGCCTTAAATACCAGCAGACCAAATACTAACAAAAAACACTACAGAGCTACGTGGGCTTAAAGTCCCAAAACATAGATCTGTTCCATGACCCAAAAACTGATACTTCACCAGTTGGAGGGTGAAAAGTAACGAAAACACTAAACCTGCAGCTCAGAGAAACCAGCCTGAAACACATTCTCACAACAATCTGGTCATAAAACAAATATTCTCAGTATTAACCAGGTGAAGACAAAAGTATTTCAGATTTCACTTCAGTTCTGTTTGCTCTTCCAATCGAGCACATGTATTATGAACTAGGCAGTAAAATGCCTGGACAAAGGTTCAATGCAACAAGCATCAGTATCTCCAGTGGTCCTTAAATATAATCTGCAACATATCTTCTCTTCTGTATCTTAACAGAATACAATGCAATGTAATGTGAAGCAATGATATACATTTACATGTCGTTCCACTTTATCTGAGCTTCTGATGAAATAACATCTGTCAGTTATTGATATCAGTATTAACTAAAAACCAGCTGAGCTGCAGTGGAAGTTTAGCAACAAAAAGAGGGACTTTGGCACTAAAAGGACTGTAACATTGACAGATATCTACTTGATTTGCACAAAACTTTTGCACACTTTTTGCACAGGAGGACTGTGGATTTTGTCCCACATCACTTACATTGTGAGTGCTTTATGAAGGGATCTTCTAATGGTCAGTATGAACAGGAGGAATGATTACAACAAGAAGAAGATGTTTCACTGTTCATTTGGGCTCCTGACTGTTGTCTTGGAAAATTGCGAACCCGTCCTTTAATCACTAGACTGGTAGTCAGTTCCACCTTATCTTTTTTTCTATTTTACATCCCTTTTCTGCTAATGACAAAATGTTCCTGCCATATTGATTTTTTTGGAATAAGGAATTTGTCCATTATTTATAAAAACACTTTAATATCACATCTGATCTTTCTGAGGGCATTGCAATATTTGGAAAGATTGTGTAACTGTGTTGAGCAGAGACATTTCAACATTTCATTTTTCAAAGCGCCAGTTAGCTAACACACAAATTTGAAGTTGCAAAGGAGAAACTCTCCTTAATAAGTGAATATAAAAAAACACTTATGTCTGAAATCCAGGATCTGGTTTGAGCAGCTCTGCCTCCAAGAAATGTTTGAATAACTTCAACTTGTTGGGGAGTTGGCTTGTGAATATGATGGTGTTGAATTGTAGTACTCTGCTGGAGAAGTCAGTGCAGGTCAGTCTGGATGTGGGCATCAGTAAAGTGTGAATGTAAAAGCTGCAGCATCACCACTTAAGAGGATGCACAACAAACCTCAACATAGATGGACATAACCAACGAACTCCAGGGCGTTTGTGAGTCTGTCCATTTCCCTTGACAAGAACTGTTCCTCTTTTTTGTGAATCTGCAGAATATAAGATCACACCTCTCTGGTTCACTCATCATTAGACTTTAGCGAGTTGTTAGTAACTGAACACAGGAGGCGTTTACAGCAAAGATCCAGTGTCAACAAGCGTTTGAAGATGAGGAAGACTCTCTGCATTTGTCTGCTCACCCTGGCTATCGTGATGCTGTTCTGTGCATCAGGAGGTACAGCTCTTCATCTACACTTTTTACATTGTTTTACATACAGAGTAATAAAGTTATACTAGTCAACAGACTATTTATCTGTAATGTCATTATGATTTTGTGCTTCATGTAACAAATATAAGGCACAATATCTCATGTTTTTACAAAACAATAATAATTTGTACAGTAATGTAGTACTGTACATGAAAGGTTTTCCTCTGACCTATAGACTGCTGCACACAATAGCATTTAGTGTATAGTTTGTAAAAAATAATAATAATTATTACTATTGTTTATTTATGTATTCATCTATTTAGCACATTTTCAAACATAGTTGCATAGTGCCCGTTCTACTGTTTACATTTGTTTACAATGTGAGATCTGTGAAACACTTTGTATCACACTGACCTGTATGAAAGGTGCTATACAAATAAATTGATTAAAAGTAAAAACCAACAGAGGAAACAGTAAAAATACTAAAATAATTAGATTACAAGAAGTCAACTCTAAAACAATGAGGAGCATAGACCACAACAAGATAAAAAAAAACAGTAGTTACAATTTAAAGGTCTATATTTATATTCTTGGACTCTACTGGAATATCTTTGTATGATTTACAGCTAAAAGCTCCTTATTGATCTTATACTGGCCCATTATGCAACCCCTTGCAGCTGTAGAGTCTTGCTTCAATAAAAACTACAAACTGGGAAAGACCTACGTTTCTAAGTTTTTAACCCCTTTAGAAATGAATCACAGCCTGATGTCTATATGAATAAAGAAGAATTAATGTTGAATCTTGGACGTATCATGTTGTCTGGGTACCTCCCAGTGTGTAACAGTGTGTTATGTTTGTTGTATTGATGAGTAAAAAATTAATTCACAGTGACTCTCTCTGTTTGTGTGAAGGTCTGGCACGTTCTCCCATGATATTTTCCTGCTGCACGACAGCCTATGCTCCAAGGAAGACTTCTATTGGGCCAATCAAGGCGTGTTATGAACAGCATCCACGATCTGGTTGCTGGCACCATGCCTTCCTGTAAGTGTAGCATGTTTTTTTGAACATGTCTTTAAACATACTAAACCTGAGTGAATCTGTATTCATCTCTTCCTAATGTCATTACTGTAATCTGCTGGAAAACTGGTCGAGAAGAACTTAATGATACCAGAACACCACTCAGTGACCTGAAATCATAGCTGTTTCAGGGTTAAATATACTGTATTACAAGATGCTTCAGCTTCATTCAGGTTTGGTTGCATGAAGGAATCTGTCAAATGATAAATGTTTGTCTGATATTTGACACTTAAGACACTGCTGTAACAACAACAGAGGAATACTGGGCTCTCTTCAAGTCAATATTTAATAAAAAAAAACACAGTGGGACTAATGTTTAATGAGCTGTTGTGGATAGAAGCATCAGCCATCATTCAGGTAATAATAAAAATGTCTAATTGTTTCATTTCTCTGTTTCTAGGATTATAACCGACAACGGTTTGAAGTGTCTCAACCCAAATCTCCCGTGGCTCAAAAAGGAGATAAATGAGGTGAGAATTAGCTGTTAAAATCTGCTGGGTTAACAAATGTGATATATTACGAGTACATAGTGTGCTATGGTTAGAAGGTCTGGAAAATCAAAATGGTTTCCAACCTTGCAGGATATGATGAATTTGATTTTTACCATGTTGACAAATTTCACATTTTTGCATGATCACATTTTTGCACTTACTAAAATACTTTCGGTTTTGCTGCTAAAAAATTGGAATTAATTAATTAGAAGTGTTCCAGTTAAACAGTCTCTATTTCCCCTATGATTACTGCCAAGCTGCAAAGTTCTCTGAAATTATTTGAACCGTAAAAACAAAATACTGTATTAACTGAACTTTTCCAGCCAAGGATTGGTTCACACTATTTCATGGTCCTAATTACTTCCTTGCAAGTATCCTGGAAAGAATAATATAATTTGGTACTGAATTTAGGGAAAAACAGAAAATTCCCTCAATTCTTCAATTTAAAGCCAAGTAAATATTCATTCATTATCCATTTATTGTTGAAAATTACATGTTGTGTTTAAGTGTTTAACCTTTTTTTCTGCCTCTCTCCACCACAGGGAAAATTGGAGTGTTATCCAGTTACCTCAGGCAAACGCAGATTTGAAGTGGTGGATGAAGATGATCTGGAATAAAAACAGCAGCCCAGAACAATTTCTGATGATTTACTACTTATTGCTTTTACTGAAATATCAAGATGTTTCAAGCAGAGTTGTTCTTTTTTGGGAGAAATAAACCTGAAGCCAGAAATAAATCATATTAAATTGATTTGAAAAGTGACCGACTGTTTTTTTTTCTACATTTATAAAGTTCACTTTTAGTACAGAAGTTCATAGTAGCAGAGCAGATGGACCCAAATGCAGGAGACATCAGGCACAGGAACTGAAGAATTATCTTTGTTAAGTCTCAGAAATGCAGGCAAAGCAAAACTGAACAGGACAGAACAAAACTGAGCTACAAAGGATCCAACAAGACTGAACTAAAACACAAGACTGAAATACAAAATGAACTAACGAGGAGATGAGGTGCAGGTGGGGAGATGGGCTGAGAAACTCAAGTGAGGGGAATGAGGAGATGAAACAGGAGAACAGGAAAGAAGCTGATAGGTTGGGGAAAACACTGAGAAAAGGGCAGGGCCTACGAGGCTGAATGCAGGACAGGTGTGAGGGAAAAGCAGGCTGGGGAAGAGCACAGGAAGACAGGAGGGAAACAGTGCAAACAGACAACCAAAAACAAAGCAGGCTCAAGAAAGCCTTAAATACCAGCAGACCAAATACAAACAAAAAACACTACAGAGCTACGTGGGCTTAAAGTCCCAAAACATAGATCTGTTCCATGACCCAAAAACTGATACTTCACCAGTTGGAGGGTGAAAAGTATGAAAAACACTAAACCTGCAGCTCAGAGAAACCAGCCTGAAACACATTCTCACAACAATCTGGTCATAAAACAATTATTCTCAGTATTAACCAGGTGAAGACAAAAGTATTTCATATTTCACTTCAGTTCTGTTTGCTCTTCCAATCGAGCACATGTATTATGAACTAGGCAGTAAAATGTCTGGACAAAGGTTCAATGCAACAAGCATCAGTATCTCCACTGGTCCTTAAATATAATCTGCAACATATCTTCTCTTCTGTATCTTAACAGAATACAATGCATTGCAATGTGAAGCAATGATATACATTTACATGTCGTTCCACTTTATCTGAGCTTCTGATGAAATAACATCTGTCAGTTATTGATATCAGTAGTAACTAAAAACCAGCTGAGCTGCGGTGGAAGTTTAGTAACAAAAAGAGGGACTTTGGCACTAAAAGGACTGTAACATTGACAGATATCTACTTGAATCTGTCCGTTTCCCTTGAGAAGAACTGTTCCTCTTTTTTGTGAATCTGCAGAATATAAGATCACACCTCTCTGGTTCACTCATCATTAGACTTTAGTGAGTTGTTAGTACCTGAACACAGGAGGCGTTTACAGCAAAGATCCAGTGTCAACAAGCGTTTGAAGATGAGGAAGACTCTCTGCATTTGTCTGCTCACCCTGGCTATCGTGATGCTGTTCTGTGCATCAGGAGGTACAGCTCTTCATCTACACTTTTTGCATTGTTTTCCATACAGAGTAATGAAGTTATACTAGTCAACAGACTATTGTTCTGTAATGTCATTATGACTTTGTGGTTAATGCAACTGCATCTCATGTTTTTACAAAAAAAAAAAAAAATTGTACAGTAATGTAGTACCATACATGAAAGGTTTTCCTCTGACCTAAAGACTGCTTCAGACAATAGCATTTAGTGTATAGTTTGTAAAAATAATGATTATTATTACTATTGTTTATTTATGTATTCATCTATTTAGCACATTTTCAAACATAGTTTCATAGTGCTTGTTCTACTGTTTACATTTGTTTACAATGTGAGATCTGTGAAACACTTTGTATCACAATGACCTGTATGAAAGGTACTATACAAATAAATTGATTAAAAGTAAAAACCAACAGAGGAAACAGTAAAAATACTAAAATAATTAGATTACAAGAAGTCAACTCTAAAACAATGAAGAGCACAGACCACAACAAGATAAAAAAAAAAAAACAGTAGTTACAATTTAAAGGTCTATATTTATATTCTTTGACTCTACTGGAATATCTTTGTATGATTTACAGCTAAAAGCTCCTTATTGATCTTATACTGGCCCTTTATGCAACCTCTTGCAGCTGTAGAGTCTTGCTTCAATAAAAACTACAAACTGGGAAAGACCTACGTTTCTAAGTTTTTAACCCCTTTAGAAATGAATCACAGCCTGATGTCTATATGAATAAAGAAGTATTAGTGTTGAATCTTGGACGTATCATGTTGTCTGGGTCCCTCCCAGTGTGTAACAGTGTGTCATGCTTGTGGAATTGATGAGTAAAAAATTAATTCACAGTGACTCTCTCTGTTTGTGTGAAGGTCTGGCACGTTCTCCCATGATATTTTCCTGCTGCATGAAAGCCTATGCTCTAAGGAAGACTTCTATTGGGCCAATCAAGGCGTGTTATGAACAGCATCCACGATCTGGTTGCCGGCACCATGCCTTCCAGTAAGTACAGCATGTTTTTTTGAACATGTCTTTAAACATACTAAACCTGAGTGAATCTGTATTCATCTCTTTCTAATGTCATTACTGTAATCTGCTGGAAAACTAGTTGAGAAGAACTTCATGATACCAGAACACCACTCAGTGACATGAAATCATAGCTGTTTCAGGGTTAAATATACTGTATTACAGGATACTTGAGCTTCATTCAGGTTTGGTTGCATGAAAGAATCTGTCAAATGATAAATGTTTGTCTGATATTCGACACTTAAGACACTGCTGTAACAACAGCAGAGGAATACTGGGCTCTCTTCAAGTCAATATTTAATTAAAAAACACAGTGGGACTAATGTTTAATGAGTTTTTGTGGATAGAAGCATCAGCCAACATTCAGGTAATAATAAAAATGTCTAATTGTTTCATTTCTCTGTTTCTAGGATTATAACCGACAACGGTTTGAAGTGTCTCAAACCAAATCTCCCGTGGCTCAAAAAGGAGATAAATGAGGTGAGAATTAGCTTTTAAAATCTGTTGGGTTAACAAATGTGATATATTACGAGTTCAGAGTGTGCTATAGTTAGAAGGTCTGGAGAATCAAAATCGTTTCAAACCTTGCAGGACATAATGAATTTGATTTTTACCATGTTGACAAATTTCACATTTTTGCATGATCAACTGACCTGGCAGTGCACTTATTAAAATACTTTCGGTTTTGCTGCTAAAAAATTGGAATTAATTAATTAGAAGTGTTCCAGTTAAACAGTCTCTATTTCCCCTATGATTACTGCCAAGCTGCAAAGTTCTCTGAAATTATTTGAACCGTAAAAACAAAATACTGTATTAACTGAACTTTTCCAGCCAAGGATTGGTTCACACTATTTCATGGTCCCAATTACTTCCATGCAAGTATCCTGGAAAGAATAATATAATTTGGTACTGAATTTAGGGAAAACAGAATATTCCCTCAATTCTTCAATTTAAAGCCAAGTAAATATTCATTCATTATCCATTTATTATTGAAAATTACATGTTGTGTTTAAGTGTTTTAACCTTTTTTTCTGCCTCTCTGCACCACAGGGAAAATTGGAGTGTTATCCAGTTACCTCAGGCAAACGCAGATTTGAAGTGGTGGATGAAGATGATCTGGAATAAAAACAGCAGCCCAGAACAATTTCTGATGATTTACTACTTATTGCTTTTACTGAAATATCAAGATGTTTCAAGCAGAGTTGTTCTTTTTTGGGAGAAATAAACCTGAAGCCAGAAATAAATCATATTAAATTGATTTGAAAAGTGACTGACTGTTGTTTTTCTACATTTATAAAGTTCACTTTTAGTACAGGAGTTCATAGTAGCAGAGCAGATAGACCCAAATGCAGGAGACATCAGGCACAGGAACTGAAGAATTATCTTTATTAAGTTTCAGAAATGCAGGCAAAGCAAAACTGAACAGGACAGAACAAAACTGAGCTACAAAGGATCCAACAAGACTGAACTAAAACACAAGACTGAAATACTAAATGAACTAACGAGGAGATGAGGTGCAGGTGGGGAGATGGGCTGAGAAACTCAAGTGAGGGGAATGAGGAGATGAAACAGGAGAACAGGAAAGAAGCTGATAGGCTGGAGAAAACACTGGGAAAAGGGCAGGGCTTACGAGGCTGAATGCAGGACAAGTGTGAGGGAAAAGCAGGCTGGGGAAGAGCACAGGAAGACAGGAGGGAAACAGTGCAAACAGACAACCAAAAACACAAGCAGGCTCAAGAAAGCCTTAAATACCAGCAGGCCAAATACAAACAAAAAACACTACAGAGCTACGTGGGCTTAAAGTCCCAAAACATAGATCTGTTCCATGACCCAAAAACTGATACTTCACCAGTTGGAGGGTGAAAAGTATGAAAAACACTAAACCTGCAGCTCAGAGAAACCAGCCTGAAACACATTCTCACAACAATCTGGTCATAAAACAAATATTCTCAGTATTAACCAGGTGAAGACAAAAGTATTTCATATTTCACTTCAGTTCTGTTTGCTCTTCCAATTGAGCACATGTATTATGAACTAGGCAGTAAAATGCCTGGACAAAGGTTCAATGCAACAAGCATCAGTATCTCCACTGGTCCTTAAATATAATCTGCAACATATCTTCTCATCTGTATCTTAACAGAATACAATGCAATGTAATGTGAAGCAATGATATACACTTACATGTTATTCCATGTTATCTGAGCTTCTGATGAAATAACATCTGTCAGTTACTGATATCAATATGAACTAAAAACCACGTGTGTTTTCAAACTGCCAGTCTAAACTGATTATTTCATATCTGATTAACCATTATTGCTACAGCATGATATGTTCCTTTTTATGCTGAAACACTAAGACACGTTGATGAAGATAAAAAGACATTGGCATGTTGATGCCTGTTTAGAGAAGCCAAAGAAACACATCGTCATGGTGACAGGACAGATGAAGGACAAATGAAGCAACAGGAAAGTGTTTTGGCTAAACCCAAACGGTGATATTCAAAAAGGTGGTTGCTTCACATTAACGTTCATGAGCATGAACATGTTGTTTATAATCTGCATTTCACTGGAAGCCTTAGCAAAGACAGAGAGAACTTTAATTTGGCTTGTATTCAGCCTGTTTTATTTTATTTTTAACTGGTCAGTTGTAGCTTTGTTTTTCAGACGGACATCCATCGATGGCCTTGCACATTACTTCCTGTAACACCTGCCACGTAATACACTTTAACTCAACCTACGAACACTGTGCCTGTCCCAACCCACCTCAAATCAACAATTATTCCTGCAAGACTCCTGAACCCTCTCACCCTCACAATGGTTCCAAAGACATTAAAATGGTGTGGTGAAGGTAAAGGAACTATTCACTTAGGAACATCCAAATGTGACACAATTTACACTTCAACAGAAGAACTCACTGATAAGTCAAAAAGGAATGTGCCTCTAAAACAACAGCCATCATCAGACCCCATTGATGATTATAATCACCTTGCTACAATGATCGGTCATTGTTCTATACCACTACCAAAGGGTGTATACTGGATTTGTGGCATGAAAGCTTATGAATTTTTACCGGATGGTCTGGAAGATGCGGTCTGGATCATGTGATAGCCATGAGAGTCTTTACTGTGCCACCTGAAGCACGCAATGACAGAAATGACTGCTGTTAGAATGATGACTTTACAAAATCATGCTGCATTGGATTATTTACTGGCTTCTCAGGGAAGAACCTGTGCACTAATTGGAGCTGAATGTTATACTTTCATACGTGACCACAATGCCACCATACAAGAGATAACTAACCACTTGAATAATATTGCCAAATCGTTGCATAACCCTGTCACCACTGGTCTGTTTGATTGGTTTGAAGAAAAATTAGGAGCATTAATTTATGTAATCTTTGAATTTGTCTTGCTTGGATTTGGAATCTAGACTGTTATTAGCCTTTTGATCACCTGTCTTAAATCCATTTGTAACTCATTTATCAAACAACCACTAAAATCATGTACACCACTGCAACTCAACCTATTCTACCAATGGAGGTGGAAAATTCAGATTTTTTGTTTAAAATTGAAATAGATTTCGACTGAGTAGACTATGGCTACATAAAAAAAGCGTGGATTGAAGAAGAATACACATTTGGGAGCAGACTTGATAATTGAAGAAGAATACACATTTGGTTTGGAGACTTGATGATCAAGTGATGTCTGAGACAACCCTTTGATCAAACATATGCCAGTTGTGTCCCTCCTACCTCCTGACCCCTGCTGATTTGACCCCTCCTGTATTTGCCCCTTGATTTGCCTTGATATTGTATGCAAATGCCCTCCCTTCCTATCTTCTGTTCACCATTTGTTGATCACTGCTTTGATCCTTACGGTATAAAATAATTTCTTCTGCTCTGGGTCAGTCTACTGTATCAGACCAGCTCTGTGTCAGTAAGCTCACCGCATTCCCGGAATGCTATTAAACCACTTCCACCACAGCAAACTTTGAACAAGGACTTGAGTGATTTTCTTCAACATTACTTTAAGCTTATTACTTAATATATGGCTCAGCTTGAAAGTGAACTAAAGAAACTGTCAGAAGCAAGCAGCCAGACCTCCTGCACACTAATCATACAACATCAACAGGTGACTGAACAACCACTCAATTAAAAACGGGATCAATTCCACATGAATGAGTGAGTCCAGACAGCTCACTGTAACTTCAACAAGCAAACTACCCACAGCACATTATATATATCTCTGCTGCACTCTTGTTAAGGAGATAAATTCACACAACAGCCACACAGAGAGACATTTAACCATCCGAGATGAAATTAGCGACCAAAAAGACAGAGAGAGAGAGAAGCTGTATCTGACTCACGTTATCTGATGTCTTCTTCTTTCTATCATGGAGATGAAGTATTCATGTCATAACATCCATTTGTGGCTGTTGGTCATCTTGTTTGTTAGTTAACAGAACTTTATGGCTGCTGCTTAACCAGTCTGATATCATTAGCAACAATGACAAACAAGCTAACTCTCCTGGTTGTTTCTCCAGTTGTTTCTCTCTCCAGCCTCCCTGGCGGTGTCCTGCTGCTGCTGCGCTGCCCTGTCCAGATAATTTCTCCCATTAGCTTAACAACAGTCCTTAACAGTCCTTCCATGGATGTATAAGAGTCCCTCAGGCTGCTACAACAAGCCAGCTGTGGCATTGGCTATTGCAAGGAGCTATATACTGCTGCTACTCTGCCTTACAGTGGAGAGAATTGAAGATGAATTCTGGAAACTATTATTGGACCAACTCGATGTCAATATTGCATTCTGGTTGTTGATTGGTTAGGGAGGCCGTCCTACCTTGGAGCATCATTTTACGTGTCTTCTCCAAAGAAGAGAGAAAAATTATGTTGTAAATAATACTAAGATTTGGTAATGGTTTATTACAACCAAATATTCTTTTTTACATTTTGATCTCCCTTGCATGGCTAAAATGAGCTCTTCTTTGTTTAGAAACAATATGTATATGCTAAATGTCTTTAAAGACGCAGCCTTTACACCACTCAGGGGTTTTTTGTTTTTAAAAGCAAATTGTTTTATTGGCATATAAAATTGCCCCCCACCCCTCTGATGTCATCAGACGGGGGACAATGATATAGTTTGATGCGGTATGTTGTAAGATTCCACGTGGGTTTTCCTCCTGTCCTCCCCAATTATTTCAGTCACCAGCTGCCACTGCCATGGGGGTTGAATGCAGTTCATTTTTGTAGGATACAGCAGAAAGGCCTATATACATAGAGTACATTATACAAACTTTGTATGAAGTTTGGTGTTATTATCATTTATTTTAAAAATGGAGTGAGAGTGACAGTTTAGTGATAAAGTGCTGTAGAAAAATACAATCAAAACTAAAAGTTGTAGCTCTGCACTGCAGTTTTTCCCTTATTAGGGCCCAAATACCTAGCGGTTCGCTCACACTCTCCATTCAAATATATGAGTATTTTTCTGTGTCCAGCTGCAGTTACTTATTGTCTCTACACACTTGACAGTACACATTTCAGTCAAACTTTGACCAGGTTATGTGGGTTAAAATTCTTTCCTTTTCTAAAAATAGACTTGATGAAAATTAGGAAAGTAATTTGTTTTACACACAAACTCATCAAGAGTTTTCAATTTACTAATTGAAATTCAAGTGAATGGGCCCAAAACTTGCATAATTTTGATGCCACAGATGTGAGCAAGACAGACATGTCTCACCCTGCAGAAAATTGTCATCCTCACACCGTTGAGATTTGATG
The DNA here is from genome assembly GCF_963924715.1 of Thunnus thynnus. NCBI lineage: Eukaryota > Metazoa > Chordata > Actinopteri > Scombriformes > Scombridae > Thunnus > Thunnus thynnus. The sequence continues at coordinate 4,325,159 of NC_089537.1, read as the reverse complement.
TTTCGCCATGACAGAGGAAGTTGCTATAACTTTATTGTAAATGCTCCAGTCTGCACCACACTTTACATGTTTGATAAGACTCCTGGCCTGAACACGTCTACATGACAATATTCCATCAGTGATGCAAACTGGCTGAATAGAGCCCCCTATGAAATTTCAGCAAAGCAGCCCCAGCAGCAGGCAAAATAGAGGACAAAGAAAGTGAAATATATCTCCTTCTTGCACTGTCTGAAAACATCTACATGCCTGTGACAGAAGCCCTTCGATTGCACCGCAGCCTGACATCCGCGGAGGCGTGAGGGCCCGTTCAACGTTGCTTGCAGCTTTAATTTTAAGTTATATTCTGTTAATAACATTGTGCTGCAACCTCAGACTGGGATTAGTAATTTTAGTTTCTTTTAAGATTTCCCAGTGTGATTGGCTGCATAGATGGCACACACATTCCCATCACCGCTCCCTCACGTAATGAAGCCGATTATGTGAATAGGAAGTCCATTCACAGCGTAAATGTACAGGTACATTTAGATTGACTACTGTTTCAAAATGTTAAAGACTGCATCATAGTTCAACTAACATCTGTCATTCTCTGCACTGTCAAGATCATATGTGATGCTGCATACATCATTTCCAATGTGGAGGCCAAGTGGCCTGGGTCTGTTCATGACTCAAGGATATATCGCAAGTCTAACCTGAGCAACAGACTGCAACGTGGTAAGCAGCCTAAAGATTTGCACAATATAATTCACTTGTCTCCCTCCTTTAATACACTCTAATGTATCCACTATACATTACAGGAGAGTTTGATGGCCTTCTGCTGGGTGACAGGGATTACCTATGCCAACCTAGGCTGCTGACCCTTTACCCTGACCCTGAACCAGGCCCCCAACAGAACTTCAACCGGGCTCACTGCAGTACGACAGCCCGGGTGGAGATGACCATAGGCCTGCTGAAAGCCCGTTTCCAGTGCCTACGTCACCTCAGGGTGACCCCTTAGAGGGCCTGTGATATTATTGTGGCATGTGTTGTTCTTCATAATATTGCCACTATTAGAGGAGAGCAACACCCTGCCCTACAAATTGAAGACCCTGATGATGACCCCATCCACCTGCCAGCTATCCAGGACAGCAGAGCAGTCAGAGACACCATATGCCATAATCACTTTAGAGTTTAAGTCACCGTCATCACCACCACCACAGCAGTCAAATAAAGACATAATACACATTTCATTTGGTCTTCTTTATTTCCTACAAATACAAAAGCAAGTTTAGTTTATGTTCCAATAGTTAACAGGATCAACATAATTCACCTGTGACCATGCACCCACCTCTAACTTGTGCTCCAGTATTTCAATTTCCGAATCTGCCCTCCTAATCTGGCGGTCCAAGTATAACATTTCTTTATCGGTTTTCTTTATTTTTTTTTCCAGCAGTGTTTTTTTTCAACTGTGTCAATCTGTGCAGTGGAAGTTGAGGGACCCTCCTGCTGCTGCCCAGCCATGCTCTGTTAAAAAGGATGAGAATGTGTTAATACTTCAGTGTAGGCTAAATGTCACTCTATTTTCCACCAGAATGGTAAGAAATGTGAATGGGAAGAGAACTATCAGTAACATATCATGTTACTTCTATAGGCCTTTCTGGATCCCCGTCTGTAAAGGCAGCAGACACAGTTCCCTCGTCCTCTTCATCCTAGATGAGTGATATGTTTCAGTATACTTAAACTACAATTTGGCAAAATCTTTGGAGTATTGCCTACTTACAGTTACAAGATCTGTTATTGCATGAGGGGGCTCCACCAGGCAGATAGCACCATCAGAATCTGTTGGGACAAAAGAAAAAAAAAAAGACATGAAAGGGAAATAAATATTTGCATGAATAGGCCAAAAAAAAAAGATATATAGGCCTAGGCATATTACATTTTATAAAGGCACTTGTGTCTTGGGGGGTGGGCTCAGAGGATGAGCTCAGGGATTCCCTCAGCCACTGGCCTTCCTAAATTCTGGCTTAGGGCCAGCTCCTCTGCCTCCGTTAGAGGTGGTGGTGCTGGGCCACCACCCGTTTTACGGGCATCTGCCTTCTATCTGTTGGCTAAGTAGAAGTCTGTGTTAGTTTAAATAGGATTAATTATTTAACACAACAGCACAGTCACAGCAACAGCTACTTAATATTTACTTTACAATGTAAAACATGATCAAAATGAGGTACCCCCATGAAGTTATGCCAAGGTCTTACCTGTTTGAACAATGTTTTTATATTTCATCCTAAACTGCTGCCAAGTGCGCTTCTCCCCCGCGGGATTGCACCTAAATGAAATAAATGAATAGGCTACCATTCAAGCAGTTTTCCCCTGTAATATTATTGTGATTGCAAAGGACTAATTTAAACTTACGCATTGACCCGAGCAGCAATGTTCTCCCACGCTGTCTCCCTCTCTTTTGCAGCTGCAGCGGTATTGCACTTCTTTTTGAAAATGTGTTCAAACTCGCCGTATGAGCGCATTAAGATTTCTAATTCTAGTGGGTTGAAAATGCAGCCTTCCTTTTCCCCGTTGCCATGGTGACTCATCGAATCAGGGTTCCACTGATGCTGGCTTTTTATAGTTGTGGTGCATGTGCTTAACTCCAGGTGAAACTACTCTGAGTTGATTAAACTGATTCAAATTAGCTGTTCTGGAACCGGAAACTCAGAGTTTCCTATCTCAGAGTAGATCAACTCAGAGTTCAGGATTAGACTCAGAGTTTGTTGAACCTGCTTTGTGAAACGGACCCCTGTTCCATGACCCAGAAACTGATACATCACCACTTGGAGTGTGAATAGCATGAAAAACACTAAACCTGCAGCTCAGAGAAACCAGCCTGAAAAACATTCTCAAAACAATCTGGTCATAAAAAACAAATATTCCCAGTATTAACCAGGTGATGACAAACATATTTCAGATGACACTTCAGTACTGTTTGCTCTTCCAATTGAGCACATGTATTATGAACCAGGCAGTAAAATGTCTGGAGGGACTTTGGCACTAAAAGGACTGTAACATTGACAGATATCTACTTGCTTTGCACAGAAATTTTGCACACTTTTTGTGCAGGAGGACTGTGGATCTTGTCCCACATCACTTACATTGTAAGTGCATTATGAAGGGATCTTCTAATGGTCAGTTTGAACAGGAGGAATTATTACAACAAGAAGAACATGTTTCACTGTTCATTTGGGCTCCTGACTGTTGTTTTAAGACAGACTTGAAAAACTGTGAACCCATCCTTTAATTACTAGACTGGTAGTCAGTTCCACCTTATCTTTGTTTTTTTTCTATTTTACATCCCATTTCTGCTAATGACAAAATGTTCCTGCCATATTGATTTTTTTGGAATAAGGAATTTGTCCATTAATTATAAAACACTTTAATATCACATCTGATCTTTCTGAGGACATTGCAATATTTGGAAAGATTGTGTAACTGTGTTGAGCAGAGACATTTCAACATTTCATTTTTCAAAGCGACAGTTAGCTAACACACAAATTTGAAATTGCAAAGAAGAAACTCTCTTTAATAAGTGAATATAAAAAAACATTTATGTCTGAAATCCAGGATCTGGTTTGAGCAGCTCTGCCTCCAAGAAATGTTTGAATAACATAAACTTGTTGGGGAGTTGGCTTGTGAATATGATGGTGTTGAATTGTAGTACTCTGCTGGAGAACTCAGTGCAGGTCAGTCTGGATGTGGGCATCAGTAAAGTGTGAATGTAAAAGCTGCAGCATCACCACTTAAGAGGATGCACAACAAACCTCAACATAGATGGACATGACCAACGAACTCCAGGGCGTTTGTGAGTCTGTCCGTTTCCCTCGACAAGAACTGTTCCTCTTTTTTTGTGAATCTGCAGAATATAAGATCACACCTCTCTGGTTCACTCATCATTGGACTTTAGCGAGTTGTTAGTAACTGAACACAGGAGGCGTTTATAGCTGAGATCCAGTGTCAACAAGCGTTTAAAGATGAGGAAGACTCTCTGCATTTGTCTGCTCACCCTGGCTATCGTGATGCTGTTCTGTGCATCAGGAGGTACAGCTCTTCATCTACACTTTTTGCACTGTTTTACATACAGAGTAATGAAGTTATACTAGTCAACAGATTATTGTTCTGTAATGTCATTATGACTTTGTGCTTAATGCAACAAATATAAGGCACAATATCTCATGTTTTTATAGAGCAGTAATAAATTGCACAGTAATGTAGTACCATACATGAAAGGTTTTTCTCCAACCTATAGATTGCTGCACACAATAGCATTAAGGGTACAATTAGTAAATATAATAATAATAATGATTATTATTACTATTGTTTATTTATGTATTCATCTATTTAGCACATTTTCAAACATAGTTGCATAATGCTTGTTCTACTGTTTACATTTGTTTACAATGTGAGATCTATCAATGTATCACACTGACCTGTATGAAAGGTGCTATACAAATAAATTGATTAAAAGTAAAAGCCAACAGAGGAAACAGTAAAAATACTAAAATAATTAGATTACAAGAAGTCAACTCTAAAACAATGAGGGGCACAGACCACAACAAGATAAAAAGTAGTTACAATTTAAAGGTCTATATTTAAATTATTGGACTCTACTGGAATATCTTTGTATGATTTACAGCTAAAAGCTCCTTATTGATCTTATACTGGCCCTTTATGCAACCTCTTGCAGCTGTAGAGTCTTGCTTCAATAAAAACTACAAACTGGGAAAGACCTACGTTTCTAAGTTTTTAACCCCTTTAGAAATGAATCACAGCCTGATGTCTATATGAATAAAGAAGTATTAGTGGTGAATCTTGGACTGATCATATTGTCTGGGTCCCTCCCAGTGTGTAACAGTGTCATGCTTGTTGTATTGATGAGTAAAAAATTAATTCACAGTGACTCTCTCTGTTTGTGTGAAGGTCTGGCAGGTTCTACCATTTCCTGCTGCGAGAAGACCTATGCTCTGAAGAAGGATTGGCAAATCAAGGCATGTGTTGAACAGAAACCACGATCTGGTTGCCGGCACCATGCCTTCCTGTAAGTACAGCATTTTTTTTTGAACATGTCTTTAAACATACTAAACCTGAATAAATCTGTATTCATCTCTCTCTGATGTCATTACTGTAATCTGCTGGAAAACTAGTCGAGAAGAACTTCATGATACCAGAACACCACTTAGTGACATGAAGGCATAGCTGTTTCAGGGTTAAATATATTTTATTACAGGATACTTGAGCTTCATTCAGGTTTGGTTGCATAAAGGAATCTGTCAAATGATAAATGTTTGTCTGATATTCGACACTTAAGACACTGCTGTAACAACAACAGAGGAATACTGGGCTCTTTACAAGTCAATATTTAATAAAAAAACACCGTGGGACTAATGTTTAATAAGGTGTTGTGGATAGAAGCATCAGCCTACATTCAGGTAATAATAAAAATGTCTAATTGTTTCATTTCTCTGTTTCCTGTTTCTAGGATTATAACCGACAGCGATGAGGAGAAGTGTCTCAAACCAAATCTCCCGTGGCTCAAAAAGGAAATAAATGAGGTGACAATTAGTTGTTAAAATCTGCTGGGTTAACAAATGTGATATATTACGAGTACATAGTGTGCTATAGTTAGAAGGTCTGGAGAATCAAAATAGTTTCAAACCTTGCAGGATGTGATGAATTTGATTTTTACCATGTTGACAAATTTCACATTTTTGCATGATCAACTGACCTGTCATGCGTTTACTAAAATATTTTAGGTTTTGCTGGCTAAAAAATTGGAATTAATTAATTAGAAGTGTTCCAGTTAAACAGTCTGTATTTTCCCTATGATTACTGCCAAGCTGCAAAGTTCTCTGAAATTATTTGAACCGTAAAAACAAAATACTGTATTAACTGAACTTTTCCAGCCAAGGATTGGTTCACACTATTTCATGGTCCTAATTACTTCCATACAAGCATCCTGGAAAGAATAATATAATTTGGTACTGAATTTAGGGAAAAACAGAAAATTCCCTCAATTCTTCAATTTAAAGCCAAGTAAATATTCATTCATTATCCATTTATTGTTGAAAATTACATGTTGAATTGTATTCTTAGTAGTGATGTGCAGAGAGCCCAGTATTTATATTTATATTTGTAGCAAAATTATTTATATTTGTATTCAAATAAAAGTGAAAATAGGTGAAAAAATTCATTTTTTGTTTTTATCATGCTTTTAATTTTAGGACATTAAAGTGTTAAAATAAGTGTTTTAACCTTTCTTTCTGCCTCTCTGCACCACAGGGAAGATTGAGGTGTCCTCCAGTGATCTCAGCCAATCGCAGATTTGAAGTCCTGGATGAAGATGATCTGGAATAAAAACAGCAGCCCAGAACAATTTCTGATGATTTACTACTTATTGCTTTTACTGAAATATCAAGATGTTTCAAGCAGAGTTGTTCTTTTTTGGGAGAAATAAACCTGAAGCCAGAAATAAATCATATTAAATTGATTTGAAAAGTGACTGACTGTTGTTTTTCTACATTTATAAAGTTCACTTTTAGTACAGGAGTTCATAGTAGCAGAGCAGATGGACCCAAATGCAGGAGACATTAGGCACAGGAACTGAAGAATTATCTTTATTAAGTCTCAGAAATGCATGCAAAGCAAAACTGAACAGGACAGAACAAAACTGAGCTACAAAGGATCCAACAAGACTGAACTAAAACACAAGACTGAAATACTAAATGAACTAACAAGGAGATGAGGTGCAGGTGGGGAGATGGGCTGAGAAACTCAAGTGAGGGGAATGAGGAGATGAAACAGGAGAACAGGAAAGAAGCTGATAGGTTGGGGAAAACACTGAGAAAAGGGCAGGGCCTACGAGGCTGAATGCAGGACAGGTGTGAGGGAAAAGCAGGCTGGGGAAGAGCACAGGAAGACAGGAGGGAAACAGTGCAAACAGACAACCAAAAACAAAGCAGGCTCAAGAAAGCCTTAAATACCAGCAGGCCAAATACAAACAAAAAACACTACAGAGCTACGTGGGCTTAAAGTCCCAAAACATAGATCTGTTCCATGACCCAAAAACTGATACTTCACCAGTTGGAGGGTGAAAAGTATGAAAAACACTAAACCTGCAGCTCAGAGAAACCAGCCTGAAACACATTCTCACAACAATCTGGTCATAAAACAAATATTCTCAGTATTAACCAGGTGAAGACAAAAGTATTTCATATTTCACTTCAGTTCTGTTTGCTCTTCCAATCGAGCACATGTATTATGAACTAGGCAGTAAAATGTGTGGACAAAGGTTCAATGCAACAAGCATCAGTATCTCCACTGGTCCTTAAATATAATCTGCAACATATCTTCTCTTCTGTATCTTAACAGAATACAATACAATGCAATGTGAAGCAATGATATACATTTACATGTCGTTCCACTTTATCTGAGCTTATGATGAAGTAACATCTGTCAGTTACTGATATCAACATGAACTAAAAACCAGGTGTGTCTCCAAACTGCCAGTCTAAACTGATTATTTCATATCTGATTAACCATTATTGCTACAGCATGATATGTTCCTTTTTATGCCGAAACACTAAGACACGTTGATGAAGATAAAAAGCCATCGGCATGTTGACGCCTGTTTAGAGAAGCCAAAGAAACACATCGTCATGGTGACAGGACAGATGAAGGACAGATGAAGGACAAATGAAGCAACAGCAAAGAGGAAGAGACTCAAACCATGATATCCAAAAAGGTGATTGCTTCACATTAACGTTCATGAGCATGAATGTGTTGTTTATAATCTGCATTTCACTGGAAGCCTTAGCAAAGACAGAGTGAACTTTAATTTGGCTTGTATTCAGCTTGTTTTATTTTATTTTTAACTGGTCAGTTGTAGCTTTGTAGAAAATATCTCGATTTTCTACTCTTTTTTTTTTTTTTACAAAATGTTTTATTTGCATCTAATGAGCTCATCTTTCTCAGTGTGGAACATTTAATGAGGTTTTATATACAATTCTGAAAACATAAACAATTTTTCATCTCATATGGACCAAATTTGCTTCCTGCCAAAAATATGTATTTTAGTTTCCCATTTAAAAAAACATGTAAATCTTTAATCTCATCAATAACTTCTCACCATTTTATGCATTCGTAGATTTCTCACATTAAAGTTATTGTACAACTTCATGGTCTCAAGCTACAATAAATGTTTTCATAGGAAGCCAGTAAGATCAGCACCACTGCCATGTGCTTAAGAAATAAAATGTATATTCATTTTGACAACTTTATTAAATTTTCCAATTGTGAATTGATCTATAAATGTCAAATCGAAGCTGCTGGTGCTCAGAGACCTGAGAAAACCTGTCAGCATTTCTAGATCAGTAACTCAGGGTGCAGCTGTGGATATAGGACTGGCCGATACGGACAAAAAAAATCAAATATCAAGTTTTTTTCAAGCTTGGTGTCGATTCACGCTTTTTGTTTCCCTGCAAAATGCAGACCTGAAACATCAAGCAAGAATAATAAAAGACCTGCACCACCTGCAAGACTGTGATCATTATGCATAAAAAACACAAAACTCGTAATGAAATAGTCAGAGACAGCTCGCAACCTGGAGTCATGACAGACCCGTAAACTGCTGCAGGTGTTTAAGTATTGTGACTAATTAAGTCGTGACTCAAAAGGCTAATGTAGCAGCTATCATCTACCTCACTTTATGACTTAAAAATAAACTTTGTGTGCATAATTTAATATCTCAATTTATCTGATTTAGACATTTTACATATCATGCAAAAACAAAAATTCAAATTAATTTGAGATATCTCCCAGACTTATGTGGGGAGTTTTCAGACTTAATCTGTTTTGTGTAACACACAGAACTCAAACTGGATCATAACTGGGATTATTTTGACTCCAATCTGAAGCAGTTTCTGAAGAGTGATCATTACAATTTGTATTTGCTACGTCTTGTTTGTATTTGTGTAACTGCATATGTATTTTTGTTGCACTGTATGTAGTTTTAGCTGATGCAGTAAATTCTTGGATATGTGGATTGATCCATTGATGAGACTGATTGAGTTATGATTGAATTTATTATATATCAGGATAAACCCCTTGAGATGTATCATCTTGTTTTTAAGGGGGTCCCAAACAACACTCATAAAACAAATGGAAAAGGTACAAGACACAGTGATTTATAACACAGCAATGATACAACAAACAACATACAACAAACAAACAATGTAATGTCATGTAATACTGGAAACACTTGTGTGGGTGTGCAGGGCCTTTAACATTTCCTCAAAACTTTTTTTCATTTCAACTTGGTGGCTGCAGGACTTCTTTTCTCCACTTGCTGGCGACAAAGTTTTGATAAACACTGACCTGTAGTGAACATCGACTCCACACACAGGTGAAGTATGTGCTGTACATGGTGTTTGTGTGCAGCGAACCTTCAAAGACTCTCATCAGACTGGTTTCAGTGGACAGTTTCAGTGTTGCTGATGATCCAAACATCCATTCAGAGGCTTTTCCTGCATGAAGAGAACAAAAAGTCTGAGGAAAACATGAAATATTTCAACATTTTAGCATGAAAATTGGCAAAATATATATATCAACAATACAAAACGCTCCTCACAAATTAGTATTTTAATGGTTTGTCTTAGATATTTTGGGTATTTTTCAGTTAAAACTGTATCAAGTATGTCACAGGCTATTGTTTTTACCCTCTTCCACATGACAGTTGTGCATTAATGCATGTTTAATAATTGTTTTTACTGATTTTTTTCCACCACACCACCACCAACAAATATGAACAGGTCTTCATTTTGACCTGCAGGGGGAGACACTCACACACATCAATCACAGACCCACACCAAAAGGAAACAGAAATATTTCAGGCAAAAGAGAAGCTGCTTCAGGTTTCCTTCAGTCAGCTTAAGAGTTAAACTATGAAGACTTTCTGCTTTAAAATCCAAACATCAACTCTAAATCGGTCACCTGTTTTTGCTCGGACCATGCTTTTAATTTGGAAAAGTACAGGGTGAAATTTGTGTGGTCTATGAAACATTCCTAATCACAGTGCTCACTGCTCTTTTTTGAAAAAGAAATGAATAAATACATTTTAAATAAATCCGTCTGAAGTAAAAAGCAGAGTCAGAACTTACTGGAGATCAAACTTTTCAAAGTAACCTATTAATGAATGAAAATCTCCTCAAACTGCATAACAGATCACACCATCAATCATTCATCACTCTCACTGTATGTGTCGAAATGAGTCTGTGTGACCTTTTCTCTAGTTGACATTTACAACTTTACAGTCAACAGATCTCGCACTAACAAGTTACAAATGAATTAATTGAATAGTAATGATGAACAAGCAGCACAAAATGACAAAGACCAACATCTTTATATTTACATCTTAAAACAATGTAAAAGAGGTCAAAAGTTATATAAAGCTACTGCAGTTACAGACAATTCAATCCAAATTAAATTAAATTAAACTGACTGATTTATATTAAATACAATCTTTTCACTAGTCATTTTGATTCCCCTCTTTAATTCTAATTAGGGCTGAAAGATTCTGATAAAATATCTAATTGCGATTATTTTGACTGATATTGTAGTTGTGATATGATTTGTGATATTAGAAGGAATCATAATTTTTACATCAATTTTTTAATTTTAATTGAAAAACAAAAAAGAAGAGAAAAGAAAAGAAAAGAAAAGAGCAACTCTTCCTCGGGTGACTGAAAATGTCAATGCATGACGTGATCAGACTGTCAGCAAGAACAGTCTGTTGACAATTACATAAAGAGGGATATTATAGTAAGGTTGCGGTGAATAAACCCCTTATTTCAAAGATGAATGTACATTTGAGAGTTCAGTGGTCTACAGAGATGTGGATAAAAGTGATCATATGAGTCATCTTTCACCATATTCTTGACAAGTGGGCGAGTGCACGTGTGGCGTTTGCAATGTGTGCACTAAAAAAGAAAGAAACATACACACCAAGAAGAAAAAAGCAATCCAAGCGTCCAGCAGTGCTCATGTTGTAAAAAAAAAAAAAAGATTCAGTTGAGAGAAGATACAATAAAGCCCAGAAATATACACAACACAATCTGAACATAAACTTTAACATATGTGGAGATACATGGTTTTCACTCAACAGTAATTATGTTCACTCACTTCAGGTTACAGTGCCTCCAGTTTTAATAGCATAATGTATCAGATGAGAAGACTAAAATAACACTGTGCTGTGGCAGGAGGTTGGTACAGTCCAGGGTCCAGGTGTACTATATTTAACAGTGCTTAATGCATCCGTCAGTATTTTACAGATTGGCAGCCAGGGGCCTGTAACACAAAGCAAGTTCAACTTAGTCTGGCTGTCTTGGGGTTGCCTGCTGCACTGAACATTGGCCATCCTGGATAACCAGTATCATGAAGCTGTCAACTCTGATGGAAAAGAGGGAAGATTGGTAATTACAGGCGACATCATCAGAACCATAAACAAAGTACTTAATATGAAACAGTAGATACTGTGCCTGTGGGAAAATTTGGTCATAGCGACAGCAAAAAGTGGTATTCCATTAGGTGAAATGTAAATAATACAATCACATAACTACAATAGAATAAGAAGATGTATTAAACCCAAGTTAAACTAATCTTGCTTCGTGGTACAAGGTCCCAGACGTCACCTGCACCAGCAACATAACTCAAAAAATGAAAATTATATTTGTACCATTTAAAGATAACAGAACTTAAGTGTTGACAGTACAAAATTAACTAAATATGCACATTTGCATTAAATAGTAAATAGATAATTGGCTGCATATATATATATATACGCTTTTATCCAAAGTATTTTACAGTGTTTCTGCTGCTCACTCAACCGTTTACACACACATTCACACACAATGATGACAGCAAGCTACCACGCAGGATGCTGCCACAACCATCGGGAGCGATTTGGGGTTCGATGTTTTGCCCAAGGTCACTTTGGCAAGCAGACGGGAGGAGTCGGGGATCGAACTACAGACCCTCTGATTGGTGGACGACCCGCTCTACCTCCTGAGCCACAGCTGCCCCCTACATCTATGAATTATGTGGATTAGGGTTAGGGTTAGGGTTATGTCAAAAATGCTACTAAACTTAATGCAAAATCAAATTGTGTTGGTTTAATTATGAAAAATGTCCAACTGAATGTAAACCTAAATGAGAAAAAGCAGAATCAAAGTGAAAGTGAATGGAAAACATTGAATATCTTAGACTGCTTGTCACGCAATCCAAACTATGAATGTCACAAGACAGAAGAGTCTGAGATCTTTCTCGGATTCTCTGAAGTTGTTCACAGCAACAGCAAAACTACTGAGAAGTTGTCGTTGTGGTTGAAATGTTTTCATGCTGATTATCATGGGTCACGTGTTTTCGTTTCATGACAGTGAGAAAGAGAGGACAGCAGCAGGTGTGAACTTCACATCTCTCACCAGTCATGTTATTTATGAGCTTGCAATGATTTGTTGATTTAGTTTGAGTTTATTTATTTGTACAGGTTAAAGTCAAACAAATACACAAACAGCAACAACAACATAATCAATGTGCAGGGAGAGGGAAAAAACTAGTAGGCTTATTGATTACCTTTACCTACATAATATACCTACATATGTACATGAAAAACTAAACAAATAACAAACCAAGCAAAGCAAAGTCAACTTTATTTATATAGCACATCTTAACACAATAAAACAAGTACAGGTGCAGAAAGAATCAGTGCAGAATATAAAAATATCAAAATATACAAAATACACACACACACATAAACACATGTTGTCATTGGTCACTTTTGGGGACATTACATAGACTTACATTCATTTCCTGGAAACTTACCCTAACCCTAACCATAACCATTGTTTGCCTAAACCTAAACCTAACCCTAACCTTAACCACTGACCCAAAAATTTTGTCCCCAATTGGACAAGCCGTCCCCCCTTAACTGGTTTTTGTCCCCGAAAGTAGCCTATGACAGACCACACACACACCACACACACACACACACACACACACACACACACACACACACACACACACACACACTAAGAATGTCGCCGTAGACTGTTGTGAGAAGTAAGGTTCTTAACGTGCTTTTAAAACTGTTCAGTGTGGGGGCCTCTCTCAAATGGGATTATTAAACCAAAATTAAAATCTTTTTTTTTTATAAATCTGCTCTAAAACACTTTGAGGATGAATAAATTTTAACCCAATGAGAATAGTAGTTCCATAAATTTGGACCCTTGTATCTGATGGAAAATTGACCTCTGGTTTTCAGATGAAGGTTAGATGATTGTCTGAGAGTTGGTTTCAAAGTGAGACCTGAAATGATCACGAATATTTCCCTCCTTGAAGTGTATCTTACATATAAAAGTACATGTTTGGAAGATGTTAACATCATAAATTGTGAGAATTTCAGTTCCTCGAAATGAAAGAGCCGACGGGGAGCAAAGATTTTGTCTGGTTGCAATTCTGAGAAAAGTGTTTTTGTAGGAGAAAGATTCTGTGAAGAGTTTAGTGAGCTTAAAGCAAAGAATTCAGGTCCAAAAAAGGAGAAAAAGAGGACCAATTGAGGAAATTATTCCTGTAGCACTGATTCCTACTGTGTATATTGAGAACTCTAATACGAGTAAAGTTTTTAGAGATTGATTAATTAACACATACACTCACATGTAATGTGGTTAGGGAATAAATTCTCTATGTTCCTGTACAAATCCTTAGTGTTAATTTGCATTAATATATAACAGAGGTCTCATTTTATCTAAAAGTTAAGCACAGTAATTAGTCATTGACCTTACAAAATGTAGTGACAAAATATTCACAGCAGATCCACATCCTAGCTTTTTTCCTGAATTTTGAATTTATTTATGAAAAGGTCATGATGAGTAGCTGAAGACTACTCAGATGTCACATGAGTAATCAGCAGCTGTCATGATTGCTGCCGCTTTAGACTGTCAACAGATCTATTTCCATGACAACTGAGCAAACTCCTTCAACTGATGAAGACCATTTGATTACGGTTCAAACCTCCAGAAAAATCTACTGAGTGGAATTTGAATTGGGATTGTTTTGACAAACTATTTTTTATGTTATCTCTGTATTGTGCAACCAGTATCTTGTCCTTCACTTTACTGTAAAAACAAATGTGTACACAACTTTATAGAGACATGATTATTATGGATCATGTCTCTATAAAACATAATTTGTTTGTTTCACTTGCTGCAGATATTATTTCTAAACAACTGGTGGTTAAAGTCATTGGCTAACGTGTTAGCAGAAAACAGACAATCATTTCACAACATCCTGTCAGACAGAAGTGTGATGAGCATGACACTGCATCTCATCTGCCCTGGTGAATAATAAAGTACTGAAACTTATTAGTAACATACTGAATGCTGATATCTGCATTAACCCCCATGAAACGGAGGTATGATTATTGTGGCACATGACCCAGTCATCCTCCTCCTTTCACAGTGAATCCACAAACTCTGTCTTATTTTGCAGAATTACTTCTTCTTTTCTGGGTCTTTGCACAATTTGAGGCAGATTTCACAGGAAATGCAGGAAGTAATTGATGGGTTTAAAGGAAATATTGTCTTTCCTGGCATGTGGAAATCATGAAGTCACAAATTTTCCACTGTAAAACAACATGTTCTGCAAAGCCTACCCATCTAAAACCTACCTACATCTATCATTCTGCTTGTCTATTTATATATTTCTTATGCATTTGTTTAATCAGAGCTCTCAAAAAGATGTGACTCATGTGTCATCTTACTTTAAAAATGAAACCATTTGTGGTTGTGGAATGTATCATGGTTGTCGTGGTGACGGCAACTGTTGAAAACATGCACCAAACATGTAGGCGTCCTCCTACAAGTCTTAAATTATCATATGTTCAATACAGTATATATTCGTCTAGTCCTTTTTATAATACATTAAATTAAATGGTTTCGCCAACAAGAAGCATTCACATTTCCTCACTTATTTTATTTTTATTTTTAATCTTTTTAAAGTTGAATCTCATTGCAGTATCCACACTGATGGTGTCACAAGTTAAACAGACGTTAGGCTGGTCAAACCCAGTGAATCCTGGCTGTGTGACCACACAGTTTACACACTATTTAGCCACAAACTCTACTTTTAGTGCACATTGACAAAGCAGGTTAACTGATTGAATACAGGCCACTTTCCAACTGAAGATAACACAATAAAATCACAAGTTAGACTGTAGCTGCACTGCCAACTGTTCCCCACATTATAAGAAACGTTACAGGGTGAAGGCTTCTTGCTGAGCACAGTTTAACTTGACAGACAAACACACTGATTGATTGATTAAAATGAAATAAGGCTTTCAGGAACCAGCTGCCGTCACTGCAAGCAACCACGACGCATTCAACTGAAAGTTGGCAGTTAACACAGTCACTTGTTTAACCGAAAAAGGCGTTTCTGGTGATTTTCAAGGGAATGTGTCATGGTTGTCGTGGTGATGGCAACTGTTGAAAGGTCTTAAAAACCAAATGCATGGCCAGTTACTTTCCTCTGAAGTTAGGAAGGAAGATCTCACAAATAAGTGTTACCACCAAATGTTCAACCTCACTACACTTTTGGGTTTGCTAGGTTTGTCCAACAGCCTCTCACCTGAAGCCGTGTGTTTAGTCTATACCACAATGCTGTTGTGATGACATGATTATCACATCTTGGCTACCCCTGGGTTCAGGTGTGATCATTTGCTTTTTTTAAATTAGAATGGCATCATCTAAACATATAACCATGCATGTAGAAATAGCACTGTAACATTCCCCAGCATTTCAAAACCTTTCATAAAGATCACACAGACGGCCTTCTTGCATCTCCTCTGCACTCGTGGTAAACCACAAGCTTGCAGAGATGCTAAAAGTGTGAGCAGATGTGACAGGAAAGGAAATAACGCCCTTGTGTGGATTTAGAGTACATAGTTCCTCTTTAAGCCATGCAAACTAATGAGATCAATAAACAATCTTACACTAATACAAATACTAATACATTTGTATATTAATATTATATACAAATACTGATGCAGTGCTCACACTGATTACAAACAGTGAACCTCCAGTATGCAAAAACATGGAGATGCATTTGAAAATGACTTTGTTGATTATGTTGCATGCAACTGTGAACTGTAAATGTGAAATGAACCATGTTTATGTTTAAAATTATTTCTGCAATCAGTCTGTGCAAGTTGCAACCGTTGCCAGACAAGCCACAGACGTACACTCAACACCGATTGAAGGAGAGATGGGGAAGTGTTTTACGAATGCAAGCTGTTGAAAAGAGGAAAGAAGGGCTATAAGTCTTTAAAAACAGCAGAATAAACAACTTTCAGACTGTTTATCTCACATGTCTAGACTGTAAAGTTGATCAGTGTTTCTTTCCAAACTCATGTTTCACTCACAAAATGGCATCTCGGAGAAAAAGCAGGTGTTAATTGTGTTAGTTAATACATTACTGTGAAATATGGATATCAAAGATGATAAAAAAAATGACTGTGGGTCATACAAACAAGACACTGATATCAGTAAATATGCTCCTTCGCTGATTTCAGCCCATAAACACCCTATATATTGTGTGACTAACTGTGACTTTTTCCACATTCCTTCCATGCTGCTCATGTCAAATACTGTATGTCATGAACTGAATGCAAGATAAGGTTAAATAACCACAGTCACACCTAATATTGACATAAGCACACATTACTTAAAAGGACGCTATTTGAAAAATGCAACTCCTCCTCTGTTATCAGCTCTTTGCTTACACCATACTAAGATTTTTGAGATAAAATTGTTTTAGACATTCGATTGAGAAATGAAACTCTGGCTACATTTAACTTAGGCAAAGTTTTTTTTTTTTTTTTTTTTTTTTTTTTTTTAGAGGGAAACTCTCAGAAAATAAGAAACTGTACATTCTGCATGTTACGCCGGTGAAAAACATCCTATGTGTTGCAATCGAGAATGAGAAGTGGCTAAAAGAAGAAGGAAGGAAGGAAGTTTGGTTTATTTTAATCTTCTAACCATCAACACCAATCTAAGTGATAGCCGCTCGGGGAATTCAATCTCAAGTCACTTGTCTGGGCTCATCACTTTCTCAATCTGCTGTGCAAACATGGTGGGAAAATGACAACTGACCATAGCCTTTAAAGTGCATCAACTTTCAGAGGTTAAGTACCATAACCTTTATACTTTCTGAGTTAACCCCCCCTATTGTCCTTGGGTCAATTTGGGCCAAAACAGTATCCTGATTAAGAAAATTATGAATTATTTTAACTATAGTTGAGATCAGAGGAAAATATCTTGATGAATTATGGCAGACTGGTATATGTAAAAGTTTAGTCAGGATACTGTTTTAAAACCAATTCGATTTTTTTGATGACAGCACATAATGACACCTGTTGTCCTCCCGGATCAAAATTGACTCGAGAACAACAGGAAGGTTAAACTTCCATGCTGCAGGTCACATTTTTTTACATTGGCCTCAAACCACATCTAGGCCTCATTTACATGTCTCCTTCCTGGTTTTACTTCAGTTTTTAGTTCAGTCAGAGACAAGCAGCAACTACCATTCGGTTGAAGCTAATCCAGAAGTCCTTAAAGGTTCAATGTGTGAGAATTGGCCATCTGATCCAAACAAATAAGGGGCAGCATAACACCCCCAAACCCTTCTCCCCCAAACGCATCACCCCACCACCATTAAGTATAAAGCTGTTTACAGTGAATATGTGTTATGGTGTTGTCAAGATATCAAAATGCTGCAGAGACATTAGAGCCAGTGGTAAATTACAAAAAAGCTGCACAGATCACAAAGCGGTTGCACCACGGAGATAAGTTACAACATAACTCTAAGTAACAGCTAACTGTTACTTATTTTATTTTTATTTTTAATCTTTTTAAAGTTGAATCTCATTGCAGTATCCACACTGATGGTGTCACAAGTTAAACAGACATTAGGCTGGTCAAACCCAGTGAATCCTGGCTGTGTGACCACACAGTTTACACACTATTTAGCCACAAATTCTACTTTTAGTGCACAATGACAAAGCAGGTTAACTGGTTGAATACAGGCCACTTTCCAACTGAAGATAACACAATAAAATCACAAGTTAGACTGTAGCTGCACTGCCAACTGTTCCCCACATTATAAGAAACGTTACAGGGTGAAGGCTTCTTGCTGAGCACAGTTTAACTTGACAGACAAGCACACTGATTGATTGATTAAAATGAAATAAGGCTTTCAGGAACCAGCTGCCGTCACTGCGAGCAACCACGACGCATTCAACTGAAAGTTGCCAGTTAACACAGTCACTTGTTTAACCGAAAAAGGCGTTTCTGGTGACTTTCAGGGGAATTTGTCATGGTTGTCGTGGTGATGGCAACTGTTGAAAGGTCTTAAAAACTAAATGCATGGCCAGTTACTTTCCTCTGAATGTAGGAAGGAAGATCTCACAAATAAGTGTTACCACCAAATGTTCAACCTCACTACACTTTTGGGTTTGCTAGGTTTGTCCGACAGCCTCTCACCTGAAGCCGTATGTTTAGTGTATACCACAATGCTGTTGTGATGACATGATTATCACATCTTGGGTACTCCTGGGTTAAGGTGTGATCATTTGCTTTTTTAAAATCAGAATGGCATCATCTAAATATATAAGCATGCATGTAGAAAGAGCTATGCCAGAGACATTAGAGCCAGTGGTAAATTACAAAAAAGCTGCACAGATCACAAAGCGGTTGCACCACGGAGATAAGTTACAACATAACTCTAAGTAACAGCTAAATATTTACACATGCCTGTAGAGTGGGTGTAAATCATAACATGTCACAGAAATCACTGATGGTAAAACAGCAGTTTTTCTGCCACACAGCATCATTTTTTCATCAATTGCTGCCATTTTACAACACAGTAAACCAGTAGATACTTCATTTATTGATATGATATTTCGGTATCGATCCAGCTTACTGCAATGTGCTAAGATGCCAAATGGCTCATATAGCTGGTGCAACCCAGTGCGGTTCATCAGACCGCACTGGCTGGACAGCAGATTGAATCTGCTAGATAATGGCTCCAAAAGATCCCTAGTTCCAACTGACTCCCATTCAAAAAGTGTTAGCTTCTCTCTAGAAATACTAAGTCAATCATTTATTTTAACCTGTTAAATGACATTGTCCCACCCAAGGGACCTGTGAGACCCATAATATTAGTTGTGCTATTTGGCACAAATTTGGTACACGTTTGGAAAGTTACCTTTCAAATGAGACCAGGGTTATGATTGTAATCAAAAGATTTGAACAACAGTAACCTTTTTATTTTGGATACATTATTTTCAGGCTTTTTCACAAAAATGAGGGTGCCTGATAAGAGGTTAACAAGGGATTATGGTCTCAAACTCTATATTCTGGCCCTCTAATAAGTGTGCTGGTGGTCATTTGGGAAATTATTTCTCCGTTAATAAGATTTGAAGACTTATAGTTGCTTTGATGTCTGCCATGTGGGCGTTGATTGACAATCATGATTGACAGTTGGCTCACCTGCTGTTCTTCCCAGCTCAACACCCTGCACTCCTTATTTGGAAGGTCCTGGCTCTAAATGTAAAAGATGGTACTGATCATAAGCTGCATCTCTTGGCTTCAAACTGGCTCCAATGCAAAGCAACAGGTGACGTCACACCTTGCTACGTCCATCTTTATATACCGTTTATGGTCAGAGGTAGAGATGGAAATCACAAATCTTTGCTGATTCAAATCACTTCATTCAGTTCAAACATTCATAGTCACAACTCTGTTGTCCGTTGGCTTTTTTGCTAAGTTAAGCAGTCACATTACCGCTGAAATGCATTTCAGTACATACAACAGTAAATGCATCATGCTTGATACATTCGCATGATGACTGTGTTCAGTTCAGTTGTATGTTCAGTCTGTTGAATCCAAACTGTCACGTTCAGTTCAGGACAAAACGAGTATTTACAAGCACACAAATTTAATAGCTCAGCAGCCTGTTAATGACCGTTATCAGATGAGTTTCTGTAGCTTTCATTGTCCTTTAATATGCTTTTTTTCAACTTAATTAACATAAAGTAATTATCCAGTTATTACGACATTTTTTCTTTTAAATTCAACTAAATAGAAATCCAAAACTTGTAATCTGTATAAATCTCCTTTACTTACCCTCTCCTCCCAATTTTACGTCACTTCCCCAACCCTACCCACTGTTTATACTGAACTCCTTCGTCATTCATTCTCTCGACCGACCAGTTTTCATACCGCCATCACCTCTTCTTCCACCCACACACATGTTCCAACAAACGCCCCTTCATAGACACATCTCTACCCTCCTCCACTGTCCTCCGCCCCCTCACCACCTCATCACTTCTATCTATGTGACAGTATCATCCAGAAAGAGTGTGTTTATAAAACCGCTAGTTACCCAGAAAATAGGAACAACGAAACAAAAAATAAGTAACATACACACCACGTCATCACGTCTAGCCAAGGTGACAATCGGTCTGTGAATTGTGCATTTTGCATTCTCACCATGAAAGTTTTCCATTGTGTAAATTCCTTCAACTACTGACTGCCATGTATCACAGGCTGGAGGGTCTTTTTTGAGCCAGCTCAGTGTTATTGCTCTCCTATATATGTAGTAAGTACATATTTTTCCTGCTCATCACTGCTTCTGGGATTGCCCCAGGGATGACCAGCAATGGGTCCCTGGGTAGTTGAAAACCAAATATTTTATCAGGTAAATCAAATATCTCCCTCCAAAAGTTATCCAAGAGATGGCACTTCCAAAATTTATGTGTATGGTTTGCAGACTCCTCATTACATTTCCTCCAACATGCACTTGTTTGACTGGGGTCTATTTTGGAAAGGATGTGAGGGGCTCTAAAGACTCTGTTAATATTTTTCCACTGGAACTCTTTCCATAAGTTTGCATTAGTGACTTCATGAGTTTCTGAAGTGATATTTTCCCAGACTGCCTCACTATTTTCTAATTCAAGCTACCCTCTTCCCCAACAGATGGCTGCAAAGAAAATTGCACTTGCCACAACAGACAAGTAGAAGCTATGCAACATCGTCCTTCAATGTGTGCAGCAAGATGTTGCAGATCTTCTACCAGTCTGCTGTGACAAGTGTAATTTTCTTTGCAGACATTTGTTGGGGCAGCAGCATCAGAACCAGCGACTCTAAGAAACTGAACAAACTGATAAAGAAGGCGGACTCTGTGCTTCTATCTATATTTTGTTTAATATGAAGTCTTGAGTCTTTATCAAGTATCGTTCAACAGGGGAATCAGATTTCTTGAGGCAATTCCAGTTTGGATGTTCGAGCAAAAACCTTCTTATCTGAAGATATCTAAAAAAAAATCTGATCTTTGCAGGTTAAATTCATTAGTTAATTTTTTTTGAATTCCTGATCCTCAATGGGCTGGTGGACAAAACTAAGATTTAGGTGTCTCCATCTTTTGTATAAAACTTTTTAGATGAGCAAAACTTGACAAAACCAATACATCACTGAGGAGTAGGGATGTGCAGAGGGCCCAGTATTTGTATTTGTATCTGTATTTGTTAAGGCAGCAAAGAGTCCCTTGGGAGCACTTTGTGTGTGTCAGTAGCTCAGCTTTATCTCTGGGGAACACCCCCTACTCTGGGAGTGATGTCCAAATTAGGAAATGTGCGTCATGTAGCAGGTGGATGTGACTCCCCTCATTGAGACCTGCTGACAAACGTAACAGCGGAGCAGAGGAGAGAGATTGAGATAGCGATGTAACTGACCTGCGCACTGGTATTTGACATTGCTTTTTTTTCTTCCCCAAAACAAATAATTTTTAAAATATTTGTATGATACAAATATTTGTAAAAAAACAAAAAAAACAAAACTATTTGTGCTTTGCTGAATAATGTATTTGTATACTAAGGAGACCAAATGTGCACTGCAGCTCTCTCCATGCTAAGGGTAGTTTTTGACCTTTTGATCTACCGGAGGTCTCTTCTAGGGTTTTATCCTCAGTGAATGGAGCATATGATAAGGTCATTGGAGTATAGATTGACTTCTCAATCTCCAGCCACATTGTGTTCCTTTAACATGCTTTAACGAGGAGGTAACAGCCTGTCAACACTCAGTCACCACAGAGGGGAACTGCTAAAAGTTACTGATTCAATCAGTGACATTAGTGATTCAGTATAGTCAATTTGCTTTGATAGTTACTTCAAGGAAATTGCCATTTAAAGCAAATGGTTACACAGTTAGATTTGGCAGTAAAGACTCTGCTTTTTATGGGAACTGTCAAAGAATCTGAGCAGCACTGAACCTTTTGCTGAGAGAGCAAATCCCCCTAATAAACATACATGAATATCAAATGTAGGTTAAATCTGCTTCAACAAACGGAGTTGGCATGAGCTGTACACCTGCATGAATACAAATGGATGCAAGTGGAAGCAACTGATACCAGTTAGCCAATACAAGCATGACTTCAGTACTCTGCCTACACTAACACTATGCTTCAGTTTTCCCTGGCCTCTCTTTCTCCTCCCAACTGCACACACAATCAATCATTTCTTTATATCTGTTACTCTTAATTTTAATAGCTGCTTCCACAAGACTTTTTTATATATTTTTCATGGCAACATAATATCTGCAAGCTTGTGTTGACATTAGTTCACCAAAGTGTTATCAGCCTCAGTATGTGCAACACCTCCTACTTCACTGACTTCTCAGAAAAATCTGTCATCAAAGTCACACATAGTCTTAACACCCTTTACAGAAATGATGACTGCTTACTTTGAATACCCTGTGAAGAAGAGGCGACATCTGGCTATGAACTAATCCATGACTGACATAAATAAATCATCAGAAAATGCATAGTCAGCAGGGTGATCAAGACGGTTTTGGAGCCATAATGACTGCTTATACTAATTATATAGTTAATCTTCTAATTTTACCAAATACAGTAAGATGCAAGCAGCATTAAGGATATTGGTCTGTCAGGCAGCCGCTTGGTCCAAACAACCTGCATTAAAATTGAAACAGCAGCATGGCTTCAAGCTGGTTTTGTTTTCTCAAAGATGCTTTTACTTTTACATTTAGATCTTACGAGAACCCAGTAAACTGAAAGTCTGCTCGGTGTGGAAGGTTCTGCTTTTCACTCTGATTCACTTTCTAGTCATTTCCTGTCTCTTCTCTATAATCTTTTCATTTTGGTTGAATGAGTTTGATGAGTGAGAATTTTCTTGCTTAGTCCCCCACCAGTCTTTACTCAATGTCACAGTCTTGGATGCACACAAGTTTCACCGAAATGTGGGTGCTGATTTTGTTTAGAGAAGTCTTGGTGTTTGCCATTTACTGCTTTATAGCCTCACAGCTGTCCAAAATGTGTATTTTTCCTGTGCTGATTCTCTCTACTTACTTCACACTAACATCACAACCAATATAAACCAGCAAAATCCACTGTTAAATTCACTGCCTCCCCTTACTGCAAACTATCTTCTGGCTGTACAGTTTCATACTGTATTTACACCTATTTATACTCCTCTGATTCCAGTATTCTCTAGAGCTGTTCAGTTTTATCCTATCAATGAGTCTTAGAGTATCTATCAGAAAACCATGTTCACAATATTAAGATTTAACAATCATCTATGGTCTGTTACTGCATCTACATACTTAGTTTGCAGTATATATTTATAAGAAGAAATGATGGCTGTCATAGGAGGTCTTGTTTCCAGTCAAAGAACATCAGGGAACACAACAGTTCTGCTTGTTGTTTTCCACTTCAGTGCATCACACACACACGTTGAAAAATCATAGTCAAAAGATGCCGTCGTGGTACAGTAACCAGAATTTAGTGATCCAGGGACTGAGTGTAATAACATTGCTGCTGTTTTGAAGAATCGATGTGCATCAATGCAGGGTGGTGTATCCTGATGAGTTGACACCATGGCGCATGACGTAAGGCCTTATGCAGGCTTAAATTAAATAAGTAAATAAATAAATAACAATGGGTGCAGGTGTGTCGGCGCAGGTCAGAGGGCATCCACATACTTGGTCTGTATGTATAAATTTATAAGAATTTGAGTGAGTGTTGACTAGACTATAACTGTGTATTCAGACAGAACGCAAATTGAAAATGTCTCAACATGAGGGAAAAATCCATGCATATCCTGGAGCTTTATGAATCTACTGCATGAATGTAGAGAGACAAGAGGAAAAGGAAGAGAGACTTTAGGGAAATGAACTGGAGTTTCTGGTGAGTTCTGAGCTCAGTCAGAAGTTGAACTAAACACAAACACTCAGAAACACTCCAATAGACCAGGGATGTATTAAAGGGTAATTCTGGTATTTTTCAACCTGGACCCTATTTTTCCATCATTTTGGGGTCTAACTGACTAATGGGGACAAAAAATTTTGAGTGAGAGCGCTTCAGCCGGCAGCCACGAAATGGGCTGCAATGTAAACGTTTGGGGCAATTGCATCCTATCAAAGTACATCCATTAAAAGTGCTTGTTTTTACCACTGACAGGGTGACAGACTGTTTTTTTAAGTGTCAGACAATGAAAGTAAACACAGGAAGTAGCTGTCTGTAGCAGCATTATGGTGCGTCTGTTGCTTCTAGCTTACAGCCATGCTCAGTTGGTGTTTTGGCTGTTCAGGGCGGTTACAACGGTCACATGGGCATGAATGAGGCGAGGTGAAGGTCAATGCATGATGGTAGTTTTGAGATAATTTGACTCCTCACTTTCTCTCTTTCATTCTTTATATATATGTTTTTCTTTTTTCTTTATTTTTCTTGACAGATAATTTGGTTATCACGACCAAATGGTGGATTAAATTAAATTTATTCCAGACAACAATTTAATCCAGACCACAAGAAATCGTGACCTTGACCTTGAGTGTGACCTTAGGCTTGTAAGGGTTTCCTGATCCCCGCAGAATCATCTTAACAAGAGAAACCCTGACGTGATTTTTTCCAAATGAAGTGTGATGATGAAAGTGCTTCCTGATAGGTTGTCAGTCAATTAGTGGAAATACCCATGCATCTTTTTTTTCACACAAAGAGAGACGGGGGAAAACAGGATTTAAAAAAAAAGATGACAGGGGGGGACCACTTCTGCTTTTTCAGGCCATAAGTATCCGATGTCTCTGAACGTTTGTCAGTTCACCAAACTCTCTGGAGAGGAAGGAGAAGAAAGACAAACAGAGATTGCTCCATTCAATATTTATCAATTTAAGCTCTTAATAATCATCCTATTTGAAAATGGTGAACTGTGGAAACCTGCTGAAGAGTGCGCTGGTCGCCATCGTGCTGATGAATCTGGCTGTTTCTCAGTCAACTCGTAAGTTTAAACTTAAGACATCTTATAGATAAACCATTTAAAATAACCATTACTGTATTTAACTCTTTCCTGTTTCCTTGTGTCTCCAGCTCAGAAGTTTGCATCCTGCTGTACGTCAGTCACCAGTCGAGAGATTACTGAACCGATTTTAGGATACTTGGTCCAGAAACCTAACCCTCCATGTGTCCGAGCTGTCATGTAAGTAAGAAAAGCAATGTGAAAAATCAAGTTCAAGTTCATCGTTCATAATCTCTAAAACTGAATTATGAGTCTAGAAAGTGATTCCCAAAGACAAAAAAAAGCTCCTTAATAACTTTATTTTTCAACTTTATTATTAAACATTTGCCATAAACTGACATGTCTTCTTGACTACTTTCAAAAGAAGCTAATTATACAAACTTATAAATATCACACAAAGTCTAGCCAGCATGTATTTCAAGAGAAAATCATTTTAAAAGTACTAATGTTGCATTCGTTTATCCTTCCTGCAGCTTTCAGACAAAGACGGGTCTGTTCTGCAGTCAGCTGACCGCTCCCTGGGTTCGCCGCAAGATCATAGCGTTTGAGTGAGTTTCATATCATTATTCATTCACTCACACGCTCACTCTGTCATTTCTACATTCATTCATTCAGTCCTACAACACCAAAACTCTTTGGTTTGTTCACTCTTTTAAAATAACCTTTTTATTTTAATCTTTCTCACAGGAAAGCAAAAGCTGAAGCCATTGCTGCGTCTGTGATCTCTACGTCTCCTGTCTCCCTGCTCTCCATCATCACATCCACCGCCTCCCCTCCTTCATCCTCCTCTTCTCTTTTATCCTCCACCTCCTCCTCCACATCCCAGAAGCCTGCTGATGAGACTTTTCAGTGAGGGGACGATGAGTCGACCGCCTTCTTCTCCACCTCCAGCCAATGAAAACAACAACCACATTTTGTCAAAAAGGTTAATGATTATGGCCTCAACATTGATATAAACGTTGTTTGAAATAGCACTTGAAGAACATAAATATGTCACTAATATATCACTCTATGTTCAATATTTAGTTTCCTTCAATTTTGAGTGGAATTATTTATTAGTTTAATTTAATTGACCAGTGCTGTTAGAAGTATTCATGTATTTATTACCAAATGTATTAAGCAATGTTTACAAGTTACTGCATACAACTTTATGATGTTGTGTCTCTCACAACATTTGAATTATTGAAATTATCCTGAGAAAATGCTTTGAGTTATTTATTCATTTGAAAATGTATGAGAGCATGTGCAATCATGAAAACATTGGTCAGAAATAAAGTGTTCATTCTATGAGCTTATATCCAGTGTCTTGACTATAACTGTGTGTTCAGACAGAACGCAAATTGAAAATGTTTCAACATGAGCGAAACATTCATGCATATCCTGGAACTTTATGAATCTAGTTCTTGAATGTAGAGAGACAAGAGGAAGAGGAACTTGAGCTTCTGGTGAGTTCTGAGTTCAGTCAGAAGTTGAACAAAACACAAACACACAGAAACACTCCAATAGACAGTGGACGTATTAAAGGGTAATTCTGGTATTTTTCCATCTGGACCATATTTTTCCATCATTTGGGGCGTAAGTGACTTCAGCCGGCAGCCACGAAACGGGCTGCAATCTAAACCTTTGGGGCAATTGTTCCCATCAAAGTACGTCCACTAAAAGTGTGTCTTATAATTGTTTTCCAGTTGGTTTATGTTTAATGTGACCAACAGAAGCATACCATTAAGATGACTCACATGCAAACATACTCATTGATAAAACTACTTCTGTTTCTGACTTTCATTGTAACGATAACTCTGATTTAAAGGCTAATTCTGACTGATCGTCATTCAACTTTCATTCTGTTTCCGACTCTTCTAATTATGAGTCTGACATTGATTTAGACTATAATACAGTATCTGATTCTGACTTTTGACTCACTGGATTTAAAAACTATTCAAGTAATTCTCTACAGAAAACTATAATATGTTGCAGTCAGTTGTTGACTAAATAAATAAATAAATAAGACACTATTCAAGTCAGTGCATGATGGCAGTTAGTTCTTAGTGACCATTGCTTGTTCACTGCTTCTTAAACTGTATTCTGGGATTATTTGACTCCTCATTTCTCTCTTTCATTTTTTACATATATATTTTTCTTTTTTCTTTACTTTTCTTTACAGATAATTTGGTTATCACAACCAAATGGTGGACATACTCTCAGTATGGATCCAATTTAATTTAATCCAGACAACAATTTAATCCAGACCACAAGAAATAGTGACCTTGACCTTGAGTGTGACTTTAGGCTTGTAAGGGTTTCCTGATCCCTGCAGAATCATCTTAACAAGAGAAACCGTGACTTGATTTTTTCCAAATGAAATGTGATGATGAAAGTGCTTCCTGATAGGTTGTCAATCAATTCGTGGAAATACCCATGCATCTTTTTTTCACATGAAGAGAGAGGAGAGAAAAAAGGATAAAAAAAAAAAGATGACAGGAGGGGACTACTTCTGCTTTTTCAGGCCATAAGTATCCGATGTCTCTGAACGTTTGTCAGTTCACCAAACTCTCTGGAGAGGAAGGAGAAGAAAGACAAACAGAGATCACTCTATTCAATATTTATCAATTTAAGCTCTTAATAATCATCCTATTTGAAAATGGTGAACTGTGGAAACCTGCTGAAGAGTGCGCTGGTCGCCATCGTGCTGGTTAATCTGGCTGTTTCTGAGTCAACTCGTAAGTTTAAACTTTAGACATTTTAATAGATGAACCATTTTAAAATGATCATTACTGTATTTAACTTTTCTGTGTTCCCTTCTATCTCCAGATCCGAAGCTTGCATCCTGCTGCACGTCAGTCACCAGTCGAGAGATTACTGAACCGATTTTAGGATACTTGGTCCGGAAACCTAACCCTCCATGTGTCCGAGCTGTCATGTAAGTAAGAAAAGCGATGTGAAAAATCTGAAGTTCATCGTTTATAATCTCTAAAACTGAATTATAAGTCTGGAAAGTGATTCCTGAAGACAAAAAAAGCTCCTTAATAACTTAATTTTTCAACTGTATTATTAAACATTTGCCATAAACTGACATGTCTTCTTGACTACTTTCAAAAGAAGCTAATTATACAAACTTATTGATATCACACAAAGTCTAGTCAGCATGTATTTCAAGAGAAAATCATTTTAAAAGTACTAATGTTGCATTTTTTTATTCTTCCTGCAGCTTTCAGACAAAGACGGGTCTGTTCTGCAGTCAGCTGACCGCTCCCTGGGTTCGCAGCAAGATTAAAGCATTTGAGTGAGTTTCATATCATTATTCATTCACTCACATGCTCACTTTGTCATTCCTACATTCATTCAGTCCTGCAACACCAAAACTCTTTGGTTTGTTCACTCTCTTAAAATAACCTTTTTGTTTTAATCTTTCTCACAGGGAAGCAAAAGCTGAAGCCATCGCTGCGTCTGTGGTCTCTACGTCTCCCGTCTCCCTGCTCTCCATCATCACATCCACCGCCTCCCCTCCTTCATCCTCCTCTTCTTTTATCCTCCTCCTCCTCCTCCTTTACATCCCAGAAGCCTGCTGATGAGAGCTTTTTAGCAAGGGGACGATGAGTCGACTGCCTTCTTCTCCACCTCCAGCCAATGAAAACAACAACCAAATTTTGTCAAAAAGGTTAATGATTATGGCCTCAACATTGATATAAACGTTGTTTGAAATAGCACTTGAAGAACATAAATATGTCACTAAAGAAATACTATCACACTATCAGAAATAAAGTGTTCATTCTATGAGCTTATATCCAGTGTCTTGACTATAACTGTGTGTTCAGACAGAACGCAAATTGAAAATGTTTCAACATGAGCGAAACATTCATGCATATCCTGGAACTTTATGAATCTAGTTCTTGAATGTAGAGAGACAAGAGGAAAAGGAACTTGAGCTTCTGGTGAGTTCTGAGTTCAGTCAGAAGTTGAACAAAACACAAACACACAGAAACACTCCAATAGACAATGGACATATTAAAGGGTAATTCTGGTATTTTTCCATCTGGACCATATTTTTCCATCATTTGGGGTGTAAGTGACTTCAGCCGGCAGCCACGAAACGGGCTGCAATCTAAACCTTTGGGGCAATTGTTCCCATCAAAGTACGTCCACTAAAAGTGATCGTTTTTACCACTGACAGGCTCGTTATGGAATTTTCCATATGTAGGGATTACAAATTGGGTTACATTGGGTCAATCATGGGCCTTGAGGTCACACTATAATTCTTAAAGTAGAAAGGAGACATTCTCTCCTCTACTTGAGACTCGAAGTAACCCTCTGTGATGTTTGAGGGAAGCAGAGGCCTCTCTGATAAAGGGTAAATCAGCATTGCCATGGTTACCAAGGTCGGAGGGGGCCTTCCTAGACAACACAGATAGGTGAATGCGTAGATTCTATTGACATAATCAGACATTCAAACCAGAATGTGCTGACAGTGACCTGAACTAACACGGGTAAAGTGTAGTTCCTTGTTTAGAAACTAGTGAACCAATAAGACTACTTTTTCATATTGTAGGCTGATCTGTTGGGGTTAAAGACTAAGAGTCAGACCTTTAGAGTGCCGAACACTTCGATGTTTGCTGTTTCAGTTTCTCTGCTTGATCAAGTGCTTCAATAAACATTTTTTAAGTATTAAGACATCAAAGGCTCGTGTGATATATATATAATGTCTGTTGCTGCTAGCTTACCGCTATTGTCAGTAGGTGTTTTGGCTGTTTTCAGGGCGGCCCAATTGTCAAATGTGCATGAATCAGGCAAAAATTCACTTCAATCTCTGTCTTAACGCACATTAAGGGAACTTTATTCATTATTTATTAGATTTGTGTATCTCACCTTTTTATTATACTGCCTCTTAAAGAACTATATTCCATAAATTGTTCTTTTAAAAGAAGATAAGAAACCTCTGTCTTATAATTGTTTTCCAGTTGGTTTATGTTTAATGTGACCAACAGAAGCAAACCATTGAGATGACTCACATGCAAACATACTCATTGATAAAACTACTTCTGTTTCTGACTTTCATTGTAACGATAACTCTGATTTAAAGGCTAATTCTGACTGATCGTCATTCAACTTTCATTCTGTTTCTGACTCTTCTAGTTATGAGTCTGACATTGATTTAGACTATAATACAGTATCTGATTCTGACTTTTGACTCACTGGATTTAAAAACTATTCAAGTAATTCTCTACAGAAAACTATAATATGTTGCAGTCAGTTGTTGACTAAATAAATAAGACACTATTCAAGTCAGTGCATGATGGCAGTTAGTTCTTAGTGACCATTGCTTGTTCACTGCTTCTTAAACTGTATTCTGGGATTATTTGACTCCTCATTTCTCTCTTTCATTTTTTACATATATATTTTTCTTTTTTCTTTACTTTTCTTTACAGATAATTTGGTTATCACAACCAAATGGTGGACATACTCTCAGTGTGGATCCAATTTAATTTAATCCAGACAACAATTCAATCCAGACCACAAGAAATAGTGACCTTGACCTTGAGTGTGACCTTAGGCTTGTAAGGGTTTCCTGATGCCGCAGGAGTCATCTTAACAAGAGAAACCGTGACTTGATTTTTTCCAAATGAAATGTGATGATGAAAGTGCTTCCTGATAGGTTGTAAGTCAATTCGTGGAAATACCCATGCATCTTTTTTTCACATGAAGATAGAGGAGGGAGAAAAGGATAAAAAAAAAAAGATGACTAACAGGAAGGGATTACTTCTGCTTTTTCAGGCCATAAGTATCCGATGTCTCTGAACGTTTGTCAGTTCACCAAACTCTCTGGAGAGGAAGGAGAAGAAAGACGAACAGAGATCACTCTATTCAATATTTATCAATTTAAGCTCTTAATAATCATCCTATTTGAAAATGGTGAACTGTGGAAACCTGCTGAGGAGTGCGCTGGTCGCCATCGTGCTGGTTAATCTGGCTGTTTCTCAGTCAACTCGTAAGTTTAAACTTTAGACATTTTAATAGATAAACCATTTAAAATGACCATTACTGTATTTAACTCTTTCCTGTTTCCTTCTGTCTCCAGATCAGAAGCTTGCATCCTGCTGCAAGTCAGTCACCAGTCGAGAGATTACTGAACCGATCTCAGGATACTTGGTCCAGAAACGTAACCCTCCATGTGTCACAGCTGTCATGTAAGTAAGAAAAGCGATGTGAAAAATCTGAAGTTCATTGTTTATAATCTCTAAAACTGAATTATAAGTCTGGAAAGTGATTCCTGAAGACAAAAAAAGCTCCTTAATAACTTTACTTTTCAACTTTATTATTATACATTTGCCATAAACTGACATGTCTTCTTGACTGATTTCAAAAGAAGCTAATTATACAAACTAATTTATATCACACAAAGTCAAGCCAGCATGTATTTGAAGAGAAAATAGTTTGAAAAGTACTAATGTTGCATTCGTTTATCCTTCCTGCAGCTTTCAGACAGAGAAGGGTCTATTCTGCTGTCAGCTGAACGCTCCCTGGGTTCGCCGCAAGATCATAGCATTTGAGTGAGTTTCATATCATTATTCATTTACTTACACGCTCACTCTGTCATTTCTACATTCATTCATTCAGTCCTGCAACACCAAAACTCTTAAAATAACCTCTTTAAAACTCTTAAGATAACCTTTTTATTTGAATCTTTCTCACAGGAAAGCAAAAGCTGAAGCCACTGCTGCATCTGTGATCTCTACGTCTCCCGTCTCCCTGCTCTCCATCATCACATCCACGGCCTCCCCTCCTTCATCCTCCTCTTCTCTTTTACCCTCCACTTCCTCCTCCTCCACATCCCAGAAGCCTGCTGATGAGACTTTTCAGTGAGGGGACGATGAGTCGACCGCCTTCTTCTCCACCTCCAGCCAATGAAAACAACAACCATATTTTGTCAAAAAGGTTAATGATTATGGCCTCAACATTGATATAAACGTTGTTTGAAATAGCACTTGAAGAACATAAATATGTCACTAATATATCACTCTATGTTCAATATTTAGTTTCCTTCAATTTTGAGTGGAATTATTTATTAGTTTAATTTAATTGACCAGTGCTGTTAGAAGTATTCATGTATTTATTACCAAATGTATTAAGCAATGTTTACAAGTTACTGCATACAACTTTATGATGTTGTGTCTCTCACAACATTTGAATTATTGAAATTATCTTGAGAAAATGCTTTGAGTTATTTATTCATTTGAAAATGTATGAGAACATGTGCAATCATGAAAACATTGGTCAGAAATAAAGTTTTCATTCTATGAGCTTATATCCAGTGTCTTGACTATAACTGTGTGTTCAGACAGAACGCAAATTGAAAATGTTTCAACATGAGCAAAACATTCATGCATATCCTGGAACTTTATGAATCTAGTTCTTGAATGTAGAGAGACAAGAGGAAAAGGAACCTGAGCTTCTGGTGAGTTCTGAGTTCAGTCAGAAGTTGAACAAAACACAAACACACAGAAACACTCCAATAGACAATGGACATATTAAAGGGTAATTCTGGTATTTTTCCATCTGGACCATATTTTTCCATCATTTGGGGTCTGACTAATGGGGACAAAGATTTTTTTAATGAGATCACTTCAGCCGGCAGCTGCAAAACAGGCTGCAATCTCAACCTTTGGGGCAATTGCGCCCATCAAAGTACGTCCACTAAAAGCGATCGTTTTTACCACTGACAGGCTCGTTATGGAATTTTCCATATGTAGGGGTTATAAATTGGGTTACATTGGGTCAATCATGGGCCTTGAGGTCACACTATAATTCTTAAAGTAGAAAGGAGACATTCTTTCCTCTCCTTGAGACTCGAAGTAACCCTCTATGATGTTTGGGGGAAGCAGAGGCCTCTCTGATAAAGGGTAAATCAGCATTGCCATGGTTACCAAGGTCGGAGGGGGCCTTCCTAGACAACACAGATAGGTGAATGCGTAGATTCTATTGACATAATCAGACATTCAAACCAGAATGTGCTGACAGTGACCTGAACTAACACTGGTAAAGTGTAGTTCCTTGTTTAGAAACTAGTGAACCAATTAGACTACTTTTTCATATTGTAGGCTGATCTGTTGGGGTTAAAGACTAAGAGTCAGACCTTCAGAGTGCCGAACACTTCGATGTTTGCTGTTTCAGTTTCTCTGCTTGATCAAGTGCTTCAATAAACATTTTTTAAGCATTAAGACATCAAAGGCTCGTGTGATATATATATAATGTCTGTTGCTGCTAGCTTACCGCTATTGTCAGTAGATGTTTTGGCTGTTTTCAGGGCGGCCCAATTGTCAAATGTGCATGAATCAGGCAAAAATTCACTTCAATCTCTGTCTTAACGCACATTAAGGGAACTTTATTCATTATTTATTAGATTTGTGTATCTCACCTTTTTATTATACTGCCTCTTAAAGAACTATATTCCATAAATTGTTCTTTTAAAAGAAGATAAGAAACCTCTGTCTTATAATTGTTTTCCAGTTGGTTTATGTTTAATGTGACCAACAGAAGCAAACCATTGAGATGACTCACTTGCAAACATACTCATTGATAAAACTACTTCTGTTTCTGACTTTCATTGTAACGATAACTCTGATTTAAAGGCTAATTCTGACTGATCGTCATTCAACTTTCATTCTGTTTCTGACTCTTCTAGTTATGAGTCTGACATTGATTTAGACTCTAATACAGTATCTGATTCTGACTTTTGACTCACTGGATTTAAAAAACTATTCAAGTAATTCTCTACAGAAAACTATAATATGTTGCAGTCAGTTGTTGACTAAATAAATAAGACACTATTCAAGTCAGTGCATGATGGCAGTTAGTTCTTAGTGACCATTGCTTGTTCACTGCTTCTTAAACTGTATTCTGGGATTATTTGACTCCTCATTTCTCTCTTTCATTTTTTACATATATATTTTTCTTTTTTCTTTACATTTCTTTACAGATAATTTGGTTATCACAACCAAATGGTGGACATACTCTCAGTGTGGATCCAATTTAATTTAATCCAGACAACAATTCAATCCAGACCACAAGAAATAGTGACCTTGACCTTGAGTGTGACCTTAGGCTTGTAAGGGTTTCCTGATGCCGCGGGAGTCATCTTAACAAGAGAAACCCTGACTTGATTTTTTCAAAATGAAATGTGATGATGAAAGTGCTTCCTGATAGGTTGTCAGTCAATTCGTGGAAATACCCATGCATCTTTTTTTCACATGAAGAGAGAGGAGGGAAAAAAGGATAAAAAAAAAAAAAGATGACTAACAGGAAGGGACTACTTCTGCTTTTTCAGGCCATAAGTATCCGATGTCTCTGAACGTTTGTCAGTTCACCAAACTCTCTGGAGAGGAAGGAGAAGAAAGACGAACAGAGATCACTCTATTCAATATTTATCAATTTAAGCTCTTAATAATCATCCTATTTGAAAATGGTGAACTGTGGAAACCTGCTGAAGAGTGCGCTGGTCGCCATCGTGCTGGTTAATCTGGCTGTTTCTCAGTCAACTGGTAAGTTTAAACTTTAGACATTTTAATAGATAAACCATTTTAAAATGATCATTACTGTATTTAACTATTTCCTGTTTCCTTGTGTCTCCAGCTCAGAAGCTTGCATCCTGCTGTACGTCAGTCACCAATCGAGAGATTACTGAACCGATCTCAGGATACTTGGTCCAGAAACCTAACCCTCCATGTGTCCGAGCTGTCATGTAAGTAAGAAAAGCGATGTGAAAAATCTGAAGTTCATTGTTTATAATCTCTAAAACTGAATTCTGGAAAGTGATTCCTGAAGACAAAAAAAGCTAATTAATAACTTTACTTTTCAACTTTATTATTATACATTTGCCATAAACTGACATGTCTTCTTGACTACTTTCAAAAGAAGCTAATTATACAAACTTATTAATATCACACAAAGTCAAGCCAGCATGTATTTGAAGAGAAAATAGTTTGAAAAGTACTAATGTTGCATTTGTTTATCCTTCCTGCAGCTTTCAGACAGAGAAGGGTCTATTCTGCTGTCAGGTGAACGCTCCCTGGGTTCGCAGCAAGATTAAAGCATTTAAGTGAGTTTCATATCATTATTCATTCACTCACACGCTCACTCTGTCATTTCTACAATCATTCATTCAGTCCTACAACACCAAAACTCTTAAAATAACCTTTTTGTTTTAATCTTTCTCACAGGGAAGCAAAAGCTGAAGCCACTGCTGCGTCTGTGGTCTCTACGTCTCCCGTCTCCCTGCTCTCCATCATCACATCCACGGCCTCCCCTCCTTCATCCTCCTCTTCTCTTTTACCCTCCACCTCCTCCTCCACATCCCAGAAGCCTGCTGATGAGACCTTTTCAGTGAGGGGACGATGAGTTGACCACCTTCTTCTCCACCTCCAGCCAATGAAAACAACAACCACATTTTGTCAAAAAGGTTAATGATTATGGCCTCAACATTGATATAAACGTTGTTTGAAATAGCACTTGAAGAACATAAATATGTCACTAATATATCACTCTATGTTCAATATTTAGTTTCCTTCAATTTTGAGTGGAATTATTTATTAGTTTAATTTAATTGACCAGTGCTGTTAGAAGTATTCATGTATTTATTACCAAATGTATTAAGCAATGTTTACAAGTTACTGCATACAACTTTATGATGTTGTGTCTCTCACAACATTTGAATTATTGAAATTATCCTGAGAAAATGCTTTGAGTTATTTATTCATTTGAAAATGTATGAGAACATGTGCAATCATGAAAACATTGGTCAGAAATAAAGTGTTCATTCTATGAGCTTATATCCAGTGTCTTGACTATAACTGTGTGTTCAGACAGAACGCAAATTGAAAATGTTTCAACATGAGCGAAACATTCATGCATATCCTGGAACTTTATGAATCTAGTTCTTGAATGTAGAGAGACAAGAGGAAGAGGAACTGGAGTTTCTGTCAAGATGTGAGTTCAGTCAGAAGTTGAACAAAACACAAACACACAGAAACACTCCAATAGACAGTGGACGTGTTAAAGGGTGATTCTGGTATTTTTCCATCTGGACCATATTTTTCCATCATTTGGGGCGTAAGTGACTTCAGCCGGCAGCCACAGAAACGGCCTGCAATCTCAACCTTTGGGGCAATTCCGCCCATCAAAGTACGTCCACAAAAAGTGTGTTTTTGCCTCTGACAGGCTCATTATGGAATTTTCCATCTTTAGGGGTTACAAATTGTGTTACATTGGGTCAATCATGGGCCTTGAAGTCACACTGTAATTCTTAAGTAGAAGGAGACATTCTCTCCTCTCCTTGAGACTCGAAGTAACCCTCTTTGATGTTTGGGGGAAGCAGAGGCCTCTCTAGTAAAAGGGTAAATCAGCATTGCCATGGTTACCAAGGACGGAGGGGGCCTTCCTAGACAACACAGATAGGTGAATGCGTAGATTCTATTGACATAATCAGACATTCAAACCAGAATGTGCTGACAGTGACCTGAACTAACACGGGTAAAGTGAAGTTCCTTGTTTAGAAACTAGTGAACCAATTAGACTACTTTTTCATATTGTAGGTTGATCTGTTGGGGTTAAAGACTAAGAGTCAGACCTTCAGAGTGCAGAACACTTCGATGTTTGCTATTTCAGTTTCTCTGCTTGATCAAGCTCAGGTCCTCTACCAGAGGCCTGGGAGTTTGAGGGTTCTGCGCAGTATCTTAGCTGTTCCTAGGACTGCGCTCCTCTGGACAGATCTGGACCTCAGATGTTGTACCCGGAATCTCCCAGTTTATGGGTCACAGCCCCCAGTGCTCCAATTACCACTGGCACCACTGTTGCCTTTACTCCCCACATCTTTTCTAGCTCCTCTTTCAGCTCTTGGTATTTTTCGATCTTCTCGTGTTCCTTCTTCTTGATGTTGCTGTCGCTTGGGATTGCTACGTCTATCACCACCGCCTTCTTCTGTTGTTTGTCGATCAACATGATGTCCGGTTGGTTAGCCATCACCAGTTTGTCAGTCTGGATCTGGAAGTCCCACAGGATCTTGGCTTGGTCATTCTCAATCACCTTAGGAGGTGTCTTCCATTGTGACCTTGGGACCTCCAACCCATACTCAGTGCAGATGTTCCTGTACACTATGCCAGCCACTTGGTTATAGCGTTCCATGTACGCTGTTCCTGCCTGCATCTTACACCCTGCTATTATGTGCTGAACTGTCTCAGGAGCATCTTTGCACAGCCTGAACCTGGGGTCCTGTCTGGTGTGGTAGATCCCCGCCTCTATTGATCTTGTACTGAGTGCCTGTTCATGTGCTGCCATGTTTAGTGCTTCTGTGCTGTCCTTCAGTCCAGCCTTTTCCAGCCACTGGTAGGATTTCTTGATATCAGCCACTTTAGTTATCTGTCGGTGGTACATGCCATGTAGGGCCTTGTCCCTCCATGACGGTTCCTCCTCCTCCTCCTTTTTTAAGGAAACTTAATTAATTATTTATTAGATTTGTGTATCTCACCTTTTTATTATACTGCCTCTTAAAGAACTACATTCCATAATTTTTTTCTTTTATAAGAAGATAAGAAACCTCTGTTTTATAACTGTTTTCCAGTTGTTTTATGTTTAATGTGACAGAAGCAAACCATTGAGATGACTCACTTGCAAACATACTCATTGATAAAACTACTTCTGTTTCTGTTTCTGACTTTCATTTTAATGATAACTTTGATTTATACACCTATTCTGACTGATCTTCATTCAGATTTCATTCTGTTTCTGACTCTTCTAGTTATGAGTCTGACACTGATTTAGACTCTAATACAGTATCTGATTCTGACTTTTGACTCACTGGATTTAAAACTATTCAAGTAATTCTCTACAGAAAACTATAATGTGTTACAGTCAGTTGTTGATTAAATAAATAAATAAATAAGAAACTATTCAAGTCAGTGCATGATGGCAGTTAGTTCTTAGTGACCATTGCTTTTAAACTGTACGACTCCTCACTTTCTCTCTTTCATTTTTTATACATATTTTTTTTCTCCTTACAGATAATTTGGATATCATGACTGAATGGTGGAAATATTCTCAGTGTGGATCCAATTTAATTGAATCCAGACAACAAATTTATCTAGACTGGGAACAAAATTTAACCACAACCTGACACAGGGCCACTTCTGAATGACACATTGCTATCACGTAACCTCACTTATCATCATCAGCCACCCACTAGTCGCCACTATCCATGATGGTCGCCACAGTTAGTGGGATTGTTATTGGATGTAGGCACTCCGGCTGATAAAGTAAAGTGTCTCATTTGAAAATAGCAGATACAAAAAAAAAGAAAGGTTGACAGTGAAAAACATATATTTAAGGATGACTGGACTGAGAAATAGTCGTTCATTTTGCCTGAGGGAAGTACGAGACCATTGTGCTTGACTGGCAATGAAACAGTGGCCATAATGAAGAGTGGGGACACAAACATGCCTGTTTTCAACAAAACTATCCAAAAACACAAAGAACCACAAAGCTGAACCATTTGAAACTGTGATCTCAAGTCTCCAGCAGAATAATTGTAAAATCATTTTCAACAGTCAATGCAGTGAAGAATACACCAGACACCAGTGTCTCCACATGGCCATCGCACCTTTTCATGCTCAAGTTTAAAGACTTGGTTACACAAGGGTTACCATTAATAATGGTATAAATGCTGTTCATATACAGAGTTGTGGAGTTTTTGTTCCTGTAAGATTTGTATTTGAGTACAACCGCTCTATAATTTACTGCTGATGAAGTGGTGAATCATTTCATATGTGGCGCCTGCAGTATATTACATGTTGGTGGGATGTCTGTGTGTCACTGGGCTGAAGTGCAGTATCACTCCACCTTGCAGCATGTCCTGCCCAGTATGATTGCTAAATTCATTATGACTTAAATTCCACAAAAGTGACTTCCTTAAAATAGAAAATAGTGTCACCATGGAAAAAATGAGATAATTTGTTTATTATTCATTTTTATTGAGAAATAAAAAACGCAGCCATTGTCGGTAGATTACATTTTTGGTTATAGATTTACACTAAGTAAGGGTCATTTTACTGATTGATTCTTAACTTCTTTTCTTTGTTAACACTTTGATGAATCCACTGACAAAAAAGAAATTGTGACATAAGTGTGACCTTCGGCCTGTAAGGGTTTCCTGACGCCCCTGGAATCATCTAATCAAGAAAACCCGTGACTTCATTTTTTCCCATGATGAAAGTATTTCCTGTTGGTAAGTTCTTGGTCATTTCATGAAAACCCCCTGTTTATTCACATAAAGAGAGAGGATGGAACAAAGAAAAAAAAAAAAGCAGAACGATGACTAACAGGAAGGGTCCACTTCTGCTTTTTCAGGCCATAAGTATCCGATGTCTCTGAACGTTTGTCAGTTCACCAAACTCTCTGAAGAGGAAGGAGAAGAAAGACGAACAGAGATCACTCTATTCAATATTTATCAATTTAAGCTCTTAATAATCAT
The DNA here is from genome assembly GCF_963924715.1 of Thunnus thynnus. Taxonomy (NCBI): domain Eukaryota; kingdom Metazoa; phylum Chordata; class Actinopteri; order Scombriformes; family Scombridae; genus Thunnus; species Thunnus thynnus. Next base: position 4,285,224 of record NC_089537.1, on the reverse strand, counting down.
CCTATTTGAAAATGGTGAACTGTGGAAACCTGCTGAAGAGTGCGCTGGTCGCCATCGTGCTGATGAATCTGGCTGTTTCTGAGTCAGCTCGTAAGTTTAAACTTAAGACATCTTATAGATAAACCATTTAAAATAACCATTACTGTATTTAACTCTTTCCTGTTTCCTTGTGTCTCCAGCTCAGAAGCTTGCATCCTGCTGTACGTCAGTCACCAGTCGAGAGATTACTGAACCGATCTCAGGATACTTGGTCCAGAGACCTAACCCTCCATGTGTCCCAGCTATCATGTAAGTAAGAAAAGCGATGTGAAAGATCTGAAGTTCATCATTTATAATCTCTAAAACTGAATTATAAATCTGGAAAGTGATTCCTAAAGACAAAGAAAGCCCTTAATAACTTTACTTTACAATTTTATTATTATACATTTGCCATAAACTGACATGTCTTCTTGACTGATTTCAAAAGAAGCTAATTATACAAACTTATTAATATCACACAAAGTCTAATACTCATATAGTTTGAAAAGTACTAATGTTGCATTTGTTTATCCTTCCTGCAGCTTTCAGACAGAGAAGGGTCTGTTCTGCAGTCAGCTGAGGGCTCCCTGGGTTCGCAGCAAGATCATAGCATTTGAGTGAGTTTCATATCATTATTCATTCACTCACACGCTCACTCTGTCATTTCTACATTCATTCATTCAGTCCTACAACACCAAAACTCTTTGGTTTGTTCACTCTTAAGATAACTTAAGATAACCTTTTTATTTTAATCTTTCTCACAGGAAAGCAAAAGCTGAAGCCACTGCTGCGTCTGTGATCTCTACGTCTCCCGTCTCCCTGCTCTCCATCATCACATCCACGGCCTCCCCTCCTTCATCCTCCTCTTCTCCTTTATCCTCCACCTCCTCCACATCCCAGAAGCCTGCTGATGAGACTTTTCAGTCAGGGGACGATGAGTCGACCACCTTGTTCTCCACCTCCAGCCAATGAAAACAACAACCACATTTTGTCAAAAAGGTTAATGATTATGGCCTCAACATTGATATAAGCGTTGTTTGAAATAGCACTTGAAGAACATAAATATGTCACTAATATATCACTCTATGTTCAAGATTTAGTTTCCTTCAATTTTGAGTAGAATTATTTATTAGTTTAATTTAATAGACCAGTGCCGTTAGAAGTATTCATGTATTTATTACCAAATGTATTTATCAATGTTTACAAGTTACTGTATACAACTTTATGATGTTGTGTCATCAATTCTCTCTGTGTAATGTTTTTGTTATTATTACACAACATTTTAATTATTTAAATTATCATGAGAAAATGCTTGCAGCTATTTATTTATTTGAAAATGTATGAGAACTTGTCCAACCATGAAAACTTTGGTCAGAAATAAAGTGTTCATTCTATGAGCTTACATCTGGTGTTTATCTGCATATTATTTCATTTCTGTCTGCAAATCGTCTAAAACAATAAGAACCCGTAGGAGTATAAGAGCTACAGAGTTTATCTGTCTGTGTATCAAATATGAAACATCTCCTGTGGCAGCTGTGGTTAGCGGTTGGAACATTAAACCACTAAATATGTCAAGACACAGGAAAGATGCTATCTTTTGTTTTCACGTTATCATCACACTATCTTGTCATTCATTTTCCATTCTGGTCTTCCGTCCAAACTAAGCAGCAGTTTTCCACCACTGAAGTATGTGGAAATACTGATGTTCACACAGTCGTGGTTTGGTACAAATGCCAACATTTGCCATCTTTAACTCTCTGTGAGAATTTATTTTATGTTTCAGTACAATAAATGCCACAATCAAAACTGACATTGATGTGTTTTTCTGCTTTTGGAGGCCTCCTCGGTCAGCCTGCAAGAAGATCTGTGAGCCTCAGCACTCATGGTTTTAATCCCCTATTGATCTCCTTTTCTTTTCCTTTATGTTATTCCTGTTGCATCGATTGTTAGGACCAAGCCCAAAAGGCAGAGGACTACTGTAAAACAGTATTGTTTTTCATGTGTTTGTTTGTTTCTTTCTTTCATTATTATTACGCCACTTAAACCCTAAATTTGACCCCCTAAACATGCTCAAAAACTCACCAAATTTGGCACACACATCAGGTCTGGGTAAAAATTTGATAAAATTAACCCCTAGAGTGCCAAAATGTGCTCTCTAGCACCACCTATGTAACTAAAATGGCTGCCATGGCCCGTAGGAATGTCGTAGAGAGATCGAACCAAAACTCAATTATTCATCTCATCAAGACCTACAAATCGTACACTGACACCCCTGACCTAAATCCAACAGGAAGTCCACAATCAGACTTTCAAAGTAAGACTTTGCTCCGATTTGGGACCCCGAACAAACGCTATCTCCTCTGAGGGTGTTAATGGTATCGGCTTCAAACTTTAATACATGACTTAAAGCTGTGCTGAAAAAAAGTTATTTAAAACTTTGTTATAACTCGAACGGTTTGAATTTTATAAGCCCTCAAAGTTGCAGTGCCACATCACCCTTACAATGTGAACCAATGGGGAGGCAATCTATGGGCATGGACTTTGTGTCAAACAGAGGCTTCTGTCATCTAAACTATAAGTCTGACCACTTTGAAACCTGTATCAATGGAATCGCAATGAAATTTCCTGCTAAAATATGATTTTTAATGTAAGATTTGGCCAAAGTCATGGGATTTATGAGGATATTTCACAAAAAGCGTACTAAAATCCTCCTCTCCAACTGCTCCTGGTGATGTCACTCCCTCAGTGCTGTGAAACATTCCACAATACACACTCATTATAAAATCACAGGAGGAGCAAGAAAAGACTTTAAAACTCACACTCTAATATCTCAAAAACAGTAAAAGATAGAAAAAACATGTCAATTCAAGATTTTTAGGTCAAAGTCTTGTGACTCAGTTAAAGTTCAAATGAAGTTTGTATCTAAAACTATGTGGAAGCAGTAAATGTTCAAAAAGGTGTGGGTTCGCTCACACTCTTCATTCAAATATATGAGTATTTTTCTGTGTCCAGCTGCAGTTACTTATTGTCTCTACACACCTGACAGTACACATTTCAATCACACTTTCAAAATAAAAGCACACCACACTTATGAGAAATATCCCTCATTTTTAAAAAGCTAAATGATTTGATCCCGTCGGGCCAGAGTGCGAGGTCCCGACCAACGCTGCTCGCAGCTTTAATTATATTTGCTTTTGTTGTGTGTTTTGTTTATAAATGTGCAGACAATGTCAGGCACTTTGTAAACAATGTTTACATAAGTAAAGTTAGTATTATTATTATTATTATTATCATGTCAAACACCTGCTTCAGTATACAGTGAAATTATGATTTAAATGCAGGTGATAGAAGCTTCAAATGAAGCTCTTCTCAGATTGTTGAGCAGACTCTGAAATCCCCTCACACCACACATGTTCAACGTCAGAGTTGAGGAGGTTGCGTCTGTGTTATTTTTTATTCTTCACACAACTACCTCTGACATTTTTCCGGTTCAACCAAGTGCAACAACACATTTGAGAAGAAATTGTCCAAAAGCGTGCACCGTTACGTACATTAATGCAACTGATTGCGTCTCACCTCTCTCTTTATGACAGTAAGTTTTTCCGCCTGCCTTCAAGTGTCGTCAGTCTGAACAGATATACTTTTGCATTAAGTGGTTAGATAAGGAAGTTGCCTAATTTCAGTGAGGCACCAGTTATTAGGAACATTCTGAAAACTTCAGTGTGGTTTAGTGTGACAAACAAATGATATTTTTAAATTTGTACACAGTAGTGTGGACATGGCGTGGGACTTCCCACCAGCCAGTAGAACTGAGAAGGCCTCTTTGATGACTAGCAAACACTAATTATCTGATGTCAAGAACCAAAAGACATCTAAGTTAATTACAGCTGAAAAGTTCAATGTAAAGCAGGTTGTAACTCCAGTACAGTAAAAAGAAGTTTCACATGTCAACCCACGTGCTGCAAGTTACCAAAAAAACATTTTTACTGTGGTTGTTTTTCAAGACCAGAAAATCCAGCTTACTACAAATTTCTAATTTTTGGATGTCTAGATGACTAAGAATGTTCTCTGTTTGCTTGTTTGCCTCCAAGCCTCATCATCACAACATCAAACCACTTCGTCATTCACCAGCACCGTCCTACAATTGTACTCTGTATATGAGTTGGTGTTCTCCGAAGGGTGTTTGACAGTTTCTGTCTAATAAATGCTGACATAAGCCTAATGAGTCACAACCAAAGCATTTTCTTTTTCTCTTTCTGCATAGTAAGTCAACGTACAAACAAGAGAGCAGCAAGTCCCTGCCTCTTTTCATTGTAAGGAGTGCTCGGCAGTAGCTTAACCGCTAGTCTGGTACAGCCTTTACTGTCATTGCAGTCTACAAGGATGATATAAGTGGGTTAGAGGTTTGTGTCAGTCACTCAGGGTCTGCCTCTTCTTTCCGTTCAACTTGCTGATGTTGATAGAGATTATTTTCCTTAGTCTGAGGAAGCTGTCAGTCTTTCTTAGTATTCTCAGTCTGAAAAACAATTTCCAGAGAGCTAGAAAATCCATCACAGTAAACTCAAGGCCATAGAGAGCCAGTGACACCAGAACTTCCAGGTTCTGTTCCAGAAGTAAGAAAAACTCATTCAAAATCCCTTTGACGTGTAGTTCAGACGTATCTGTACTACAGTAACAGCATCTCTCGTCTCTACGCAGTACAGATTACAACTACAAAGTTGAAAAAAGACTTTAGTAGAAAGCATTGGGGAGATTTATGGATATGGAAGAAACCAAGTTACGATGATGTAAATGCAGTTGTAGTTTTCTCGTGGGAGCTGTTTTATCTGTGATCACAAAGTAAACATTGTTTCATTTTCTCAAAATTGAGAAAGTTTCAGTTTCTGATATCAGCTGCTGTAGTGGAGCAGAGAGGTCTGAGAATATGGGAAGTAAAATCTTGGAACACACTTCATTTTTTTTTTAAATAAAGGCAGATGAAAGAGATGCTGAATGAGAGATTGCATTGAGTTGCAGACGCTGGTGGAACAGAGGCCAGACAGGAAGTGATGTCATAGCTGATGTTGCAAGTTTTCTTTGGTCTCAGTCTTTTTTTTCTTTGTTCATTAGGGTGAAAGTGTCTCAAGAGGTTTATTTCTTATCTTACTTATTCCTTTTCTCTCCCACGTCTGACCGGTTTTTCAGATTTTGCCTCACTAATAAGATTTAATGTGACAGACACTGAACTGCGTGTTCACTCATGTCCTGTTATCTTCTGTCAGTTTCTAATAAAGCTTTTAGCAAAATATATATGTGTTTTGGTTTAAAATAAACAATTTTATTAGTTGTAGTAGTAGTTTAGTAGTTCTTGTTTTCTCTGCAGTATTCAGTCATGGCCCAGTCTGTGAAAGGTTTCAACATCTAGCAATAAAGTATTACATAAAGATGTCAGCAGAAGTTTCTGTTTGTCACATCTCAAACGTTTCTGTAGCATCTCAATGACTAGATATGAAACGGGGAAAGAGGGGAGATATGTTCTGCTTTTTTGTGCATTGATGAACTTTGTTGAACTTGAAACTTGCATAGGAAGTAACTGGTGGTGCACTCGTTTGTGAAGTAAAATTGGAGATTTGGTCAAGTAATACAGCCTGACGCTACAGCTGCTACCAGACTGACCAAACCTCTGCACATTGTGGCTGTTACATACATTGATTGCAATAACATGGGCAATGTTTCGAAAAGGAAGCAGCGTCTTAGCTGAAAACTTTATGTGTGACACTAATTAGAAAGAGAAACGAAATGACAAGTCAATGTCAACACTGTCACATTCATGTCACTGAATTAGTTCCCTTCAAAGTGTGTGAGAGAAACTTAACTGACATGATAACCTGTCAAAAAATTCTTAAATGCATGCGCTATATAAAATGTTAGAGGGGAAATAAAAGACTGCTCAGTTAAACATTAAAATAATCAGAAAATAAGTCATGTAAGAGCAGATTGAGGAGCATTTAAGCAACATTTAGTTCTTATCTTTGGTCCAATAAGGATAAAATTAAAGTGTTTTGCCTCTCAAGACTATCCAAGGTAATTTTGTGTTTATCAGTTGATTATGTCACAATACTAAAGAATGTGAGTCACTGTCAACCCAAGTTGATTTGAGAGGAATCATGACACAAACTTGCTACCATATATATACTTGAAGCTTTAATTACTGTTATAATCGCAGCCTCTGTGTGGTTTTGTGTGTGTACTTCTTTAGAAGTGTGTCAGGTTGTTTCTCAGAAAGATGTTGCTGACATGTTAGTGGTTTGAAGTGGCAAAGAGGGCTATAAAGATTCTCTGATGAGGGGAGGAGGTGTGATAGCATCATGACCCCTCACACACAAACAAACACACACACACACACACACACACACACACACACACACACACACAGTATTTACATGTACAAAAATAACACGTAAGAAAGTACGTCATCAGTACTGCCCTCCAAGGTTTGGAGTTTAAAAGCAACCAAACCCACCTGAAGACAATCATTCTGCTGTTACCAATAAATATCATCTGTCAGTTTGTGCAGTCAATCAATCAGCTACCATGAGGATCCTAACCATCACTCTCCTCCTGCTCTCAGTGTGTCTGTGCACCCTCGCCAGACCGAGCCGTAAGTACTAAACATCATAACACTTCAACTGCCTCTGTTGAGCTTTCTCTCATTTTCTTATGTTTTAAGGTTTTAGGCCTTGTCTTGTCAGAGAACTTGGGCTAGTTCAGGATGTGAGCCTGTAAATACACTGTATGTGATAACTGGGTAGTACAAGTTAATTAGACTTTAATGAGTATATGTGTATGTTCATTTCTAATAATTAGAGATGCAGCAATGTGGAGTTAGTGAACTGAAAATGATAACAAACAATTATCTGTGTGTTGTAGCTGATACTGATAACCAATAATGTTAATCAGAGCACAATAAAGGCTATTTGTATGTTGACAGGTTTATTTTTCTAATATATCACTAATGTTTAAGGAGCATTTACCATCTATTTATTGTAAACTTGTTTGTAATAATCAAACATCAGACCTTGTCTACTTATTGACAAGCATATATAAGCTACAAAAATCATTCAATAGTTACAAAAAGCCTTTCAACTCCACTGTTTAGAAAAGATTCAGGTGTTTTATTTCCTGTCTCAGCCTCAAAGTCTACAAGAATTCAACTTATTTAAGATATGTTGCTAATTAGGCTCAACAATTAGTGTTTGTGTTCAGCTTGTTCATAACAATTCACTATTAGCTTTAGATTAGATTCTCAGTCATCCAGGTCATCGTTCACCCACCGGCCACTTTATTAGGAACAATTGTGCAATCTAATGAAATCCAATACAACAGCTCTGCCATAAATTCTACATTTATGAAGCTTATACATTTTCAGTTTTTGTTGACATTGTCAGAAAGGTGATAATTCTACTTTATGTTTATTATTGAGGTCGTAGTTGGTTGTGGTGGTGCACTGGAGTGCATTATATTGAATGGTGTTCCTAATATTTTGTCCACTCTGTTAACATACATGAGGAGGGAAAATATTACTAAATGTAGAATTCATGGCAGAGTTGTTGTATTGGATTGTATTAGATGCACAGGTGTATCTAATGAAGTTACCAGTGAGTGTAGATTCAAAAAGTCAACGGCAACTGGACTTGGATATTTTCAAGAATCTGAAACAGGTTCAGTTGCCGTTGACTTTTTGGATATACAGTAAAATTTTGCTATTAGCATAACAAATGTAAAACATGCTGTGGATAATATTTTGACATTTTTTTCTATTAACATTAATATTACCCATTTGCATATTTTGTTAAGTAAACCAATAAGAAAAAAAGAACAAAAACTCAGACTATACTTCTGGAAGTAAAGTAAAAACCTGCATCTATTTATTATTTTGCAAGAAAATGCTTCTAATTTGTAGAGTTTGGAATATAAAAGTGGAATAATTATTCACCTTTCAGCTTTAAGTTATAATTTAACAAATTTAAGAAATGAAACAATCATTACAATTGCCATTACATAATTCAATATCTGTATATCTCTAATCTTCTATCTTTAAATTATGAATTACTAATTGATTTATGTGTCCTTCTCACAATTAATTTGTCACCTGCTTCAAAGGATGCATTCACAAGTTTTTAAGTCTGTCTTAAAATACAGACTTGACACATGTTTTTCTTGCTGTAATCATTCCTCCTGTTCATACTGACCATCAGAAGATCCCTTCATAATGCACTTACAATGTAAATGATGGGTCCTCCCTCTGTTTTCTTGAAGCTAACATGACGTTGTCAGCTGTCCAAATTAGTTAAATCATGTCAATATCTTTTCAATTTTTATTGAAGGTATTCAGCACAGTTTCAGGAGCAGGACCACACCTCTACTACGCCATTTCCAGCATTCCTATAAATACCACCTAACCCTCTCCTCTTCTTCCGCTCTCGTATTCTGTGCCCCCCCCCCCCCCCCCCCCCCCCCCACCCTATTTCTCTCTTCCTGTTTCTTCATGATTCTTCTTCTCCTTCATAAGGTCCTGAGGGGGTCCGCTGTTGCCCGGGTGCTGCGGCAGATTCCCCATAAGCTTCCCCACAACGCATTCCTCAACCGGAAGTTGTTTTCCTTAATAAATCATCCAAATGCATGTTGTTGATAGTGTGGTCCTTGCAAGTGAAATGATAAATTCATTCTTTTTGTTATGATCTTTCCACTGCAGCTGTTCACTGAGACACAAAGAGGGATTTTATTTTACTAAGAAAGACTGTAACTGTAGGAGATATCCACTTTATTTGACTGCTGAAGACTGTGGATTTTGTCCCCCATCACTTACATCTTTATGGTCATTTGGAGGGAATCTCTCAATGATCAGTATGAACAGGAGGAATAATTTCAGCAAAACCTGTTTTCATGTGGGCACCTGATTATTGTTTTAGGAAAGACTTGAAAAATTGTGAACCCGTCCTTTAACGTTTACAGTTTCTATTTTTAGATCACTCTAATGTGAAGATGCTCTCTTTAAAGATGTGTAAGCAGTGTGCCACCTGCAAATTAAAATAAGTTTCTCTGTCCAACACTCAACAGCTCTCTCCCTCTCTCTCTCTCTCTCTTTCTCTCTCAGGGCGTCATGCCTCCAAAATCTTCACTCCATGTTGCGTTAATCTCACCTCAACTGATATCAGCAGCCGCATAATTGGGGACAGTTACGAAAAACAGACTGCCAAAGAAGGATGTGTGGAGGCTATAATGTAAGTTTAAACAGTCTCTGCCACATACACACACACACACACCCTAGAATCACTGTCATCTTCCTGTTTTGCTTTTCTTTTTTCAGTCTCCGCACTAGTAAGGGAAAGGTCTGTTCTGATCCTAAAGCTGAATGGGTGAAGACACGTAAGTTACTCATAGTGACACAACACACATAAAAAAAGACTCAACACACAACAAAAAACACACACAAGCAGTTTGTGATTTGTTTTCTTTCTGCTTTCTAGTCATCAGCGGTATGACATCTGGAAACCAGTGAAGCATCACCGCTTGTCTTCATCTTCCTGCTACTGCATGAGAACATGTTACACACACAGTAACATGTATATACACACATATGTTATATTCTAGCCTTAATAATCTCCTCTGAATGCAAATACCTCTGTCCTCGCAACTGATATATATGCAAAAAGTGTATTGTCAAGCTATTAATATATTTTTATCCCAAACCACAAAGTGTGTGTGTGTGTTTTTGCTGTTTTCTGAATTAACGTTTAATTCATGACGTGATATTTTGTTGATCATCGTCTCTTTAAAGGTCATGTTTGTCGATTTCTTATATAAAACTTAACCATTGAGATTAACTACAGCCTTGACTTCACATGAATAAAGAAGAAGAAGACACGGATGTGAAAGTGAAGTTTCTAAATTTAGATATTTTGGGGGGAATTCTTAGAAGGAGACAAATTATGGAACCGAAAAAGTGCTCAAAAGGCTCATTTATTAAGTTATTGTAATAGAGAATGAAAGTAAACACAGTGATTGAACTCTAGACAAGCGGCAGAGGTCAGTAATTGTAATGGATGTTATCTCGCTTTGTGGAAGCACTTTTAGCACAATATTGATTTGATCTCCTTCAAATTTCCAAAAAAGATGCAAAACATAATGTGTGTTTTCATTAAACATACTCAAGTGGATGTGACAAGACTGAAAGAGGCTTTTCATCACCTCTTTCCTCCTGAGATGTATTTATAATCTTTTAAGTATTGGTTTTGTCTCCTTCGTCCAAACTCACAATGTTGTGCTTTTTAAATTATTACATTTATTTCTTGTTGTAAACATTTATTGCATTATTAGAATAAAAGGAAACACAGGGATGCACATAACATGTGATGTTGCACTCTAGACAGGCAGCTGTGTTGCTCTTTTTGTTCTTTGTTTTTTGGCATCCTGGTGGAGTGGAGCTCTGTAACAGTGAGTTGCAGCAAGATGAAGATTTTTATCTTCAGTAAAAGAAAAATAAGTTCCAAGTGTTTAAAGATGTCATACTCTGCACATTTCCAGCTCTATATTTATATTCTGTGACTCTACTGGAATATCTTTGCATTATTTACAGTTAAAAACTCCTTATTTATCTTATACTGGCCCTTGTCTGAAACAAGCCGTTTTAGCTCCTGTCACGTCCTGATGAGCCCACTGTGTTCTGATTGGTTAGCTTCTGGAAGCTTCCTCTGACTCTGGACACCACGTAAACAAACAGTAGTAATTGGATTTTGCTTCTTTTTCTCAATCTTTACTCAAAATATAAAGAGTCTGTGCAAGTCTGAAATAATCAAGTGGACAATGTGGACAATGCATGGAACAACATTAGCAACAAAGACTACAGAACGGACGGCTGTTTGTGGGCATGTGAAAACAATCTGATGTCAACATGAGGAGGAAGTAAAGGCAAGTTTGCAAACAGTGTTCAGATCAGGTTGAAGCCCTGACTTTTGACTAGAAGGCAGCATTTTTTACATAAGTTCACCTCAAGTTTTGGATTTTTGATCATGTTAAACATTCAACATTATTAAAGTATATAAATAACAAATTCACAAAAAGCATATTATGTCCCCTCTAAAACTTTGTATTTGCACTAGTTTTTAATTGTGCAAATACACAATGAGCACACATAGGTAGATGAAATTGAAATCATAAATAAACACAGAATAAATCTGACTTATCATATCAGCTGGAGAACAGTGTGACCTTTGACCTGATGAGCACTAAACCAAGCACCTTGGTGTGGAGTCAACAACCTGAGATCAAAGGCTTCAGTGTTAATTAAAGCTGCAAGTAGCGTTGGTCACACAAGTGTGGCGTGCTTTTATTTTGAAAGTTTGATTGACAGGATGAGAATTTTCTGCAGGGTGAGACATGTCTGTCTTGCTCACATCTGTGTCATCAAAATCATGCAAGTTTTGGGCCCTTTCACTTGAATTTCAATTAGTAAATTGAAAACTCTTGATGAGTTTGTGTGTAAAACAAATTAATTTCCTAATTTTCATCAGGTCTATTTTTAGAAAAGTAAAGACTTTTAACCCACATGATCTGGTCAAAGTTTGATTGAAATGTGTACTGTCAGGTGTGTAGAGACAATAAGTAACTGCAGCTGGACACAGAAAAATATATCAATATATATTTGAATGGAGAGTGTGAGCGAACCCACACCTTTTTGAACATTTACTGCTTCCACATAGTTTTAGATACAGACTTCATTTGAACTTTAAATGAGTCACGAGACTTTGACCTACAAATCTTAAATTGACACGATTTTTCTATCTTTTACTGTTTTTGAGATATTAGAGTGTGAGTTTTAAAGTCTTTTCTTGCTCCTCCTGTGATTTTATAATGAGTGTGTATTGTGGAATGTTTCACAGCACTGAGGGAGTGACATCACCAGGAGCAGTTGGAGAGGAAAATTTTAGAGTATACTTTTCATGAAATATCTTCATAAATCCCATGACTTTGGCCAAATCTTACATTAAAAATCATGTTTTTGTAGGAAATTTTGTTGCGAATCCATTGATACAGGTTTGAAAGTGGTCAGATTTAAAGTTTAGACGTCAGAAGCCTCTGTTTGACACAAATTTCATGCTCATAGATTGCCTCCCCATTGTTTTACATTGTAAGGTGTGATGTGGCACTGCAACTTTGAGGGCTTATAAAATCCAAACCATTTGAGTTATCACAAAGTTTTTAACACCTTTTTTTCAGCACAGTGTCATAAGTCACCTATTAAAGTTTGAAGCCGATACCATTAACGTCCTCAGAGGAGATAGCATTTGTTCGGGGGCCAAAATTGGGGCAAAGCCTTATTTTGAATGGCTAATTGTGGACTTCCTGTTGGATTTAGGTCCGGGGTGTCAGTGCATGATTTGTAGGTTTTGATGAGACGAATAATTGTCCACTGAGAAGGGTGGCCAAGAGGCTGGATGTCGGTAAGGACAGCTGACTGCTTGGGACCAGGTGACTCTGTGGCACTGGGCAGCAGAGACTCTGGGGTGCTGTTCAGCAGAGACTTTGACTAGATGGTGTTTGGTCTGGCGCAGGAGGAGTATAACTGACTCCATGGGAGCTTGTAGGTTTGGGACATTGTGGATACGAGGGAGAGGTGTCGCATAGTGTTTGGTCCCAACCATTTTTACTCTGACGGTTTTGGCTTCCAGCGCTTTCATGGCCGCCTTGTCCTGTCTGGGTCTTGTGATTAGTTTCTCAGATTTAAAGGGGAGAATATCTATCTGCCATAACTTTTTCACATGATAACTGAGTTCGGTATAGGAGGTACCAGTTGAGGTGAAGAGAGCTTGGGTGGCATTTGGACGCTCTTGGAGAAAGGTTGGCCCTTGAAGTGTCCAACCCAGCTGGGTGTTGTGGGCCGCTGATGCCCCTGGTGGACCAAAGCAGACTGTCTTTCTCTGAGTTATAAGGTGAGAGTTATCGGATCCTATCAAAAGAAGAGGCTGCACCTTGATGAATGAAGGAGAAAGCCCTTGAGGTGGCAATAGCATTTTTGGAGCTTATCCACCGGATAACTCTGGTCTACAAGTGATAGCTTTCCAGAGGTGAATACATGTTTTTTGTGGATTTAGGGAGTGTGCACTATGAGACGTTCCATGGACCCTTCAAGTCCTAGCTGTTCACAAGCTGCTGGCAGGAGCATTGTACACTGAGAGCCATCATCCAAAATGGCATAGGTATCCAAAGTGTGGTGTCTATTCCATAGGGTCACTTTGACCACCTTTAGAAGGACGTTGGAAGAGCTGGACTTAGGATTCAGATACAGAACCTCGGAATCTGTCTCTCTTTGGTTCACATGGTGGAGAATTCCAAGGTGTTGCCTCTTGCAAAGGTGACATAGCTTTTCCAGATTGCAGTTCATAACCATATGTGGTCCTGCACACCTCCAACATCTCTTTTACCGCTTAATCCAGCCTATTACATTCTCCGTCCTCAGATCCTTCAGCTCTTTGCATTTGATTATTGAATGGTCAGGTGAATTGCAGTATTGGCATGCTCTGAGTTTAGTCCCTAGTTGTCCTGAAGGGGATGGAGGAGGGGGGTTGGTGTTGGTACTGTGCAGTATGGGGGCAGGCCTCAGTGCTGACCTCCTGGTTTGTATGGAGGTTTCAGGGGTCAGATGTCTGACTTGAGCAGCCACAGACTGACACTCTGCTTCACCCTGGCGCCATGTAGCAAAATCCACCAATGTGTAGTGGGTTACTGGCTGAACGGGTATAACGTATGAAGTATGCTACTGAATCAGCCGGCAGTTTACTAAGGAGATGTTGCACACGAGGGGAACAGGCAAGCTCAGCTGCTCCCTCACTCTGCCCCATAGCCTGCAGCATTCCTACTAGGGATTGGACTCTAACTGCAAAGTTTTGAAAAGCTTTAGAATCACCAGGTTGAACCTTTGAGAGGTCTATTATAGTGGTTATGTCTTTCAATGCTAAATGGTGGGGCTGCCCATACTGTTGGTCTAGAGCAGCTAAGGACTTAGTATAAGGCTGTGGATCATGAGCATAGGCCAATGCAATACATGGTGCAGAGGGTAGCTTTAGGTGGTCTAACAGGATATGATACTTAGGCAGGAGGTTTGTAAGGGTCATCTTAAGCATTGTATATTCATGGGGCTCTTCATTTTACAAACTAGGGAAAGTGGGTCCCTCAACACGTGACCTGTACCCAGGTGGGGGGGCTGCATACAGTTGTTGATTATGTACTGGAGCTGGGGGCCATAATGGGGGAAGGAAATTAATGTAATAATGATGAGCTTGGTTAAGGTCATAAGGATACTGGGGCTGCATAACAGGGGCTGACCAGCCTGGAGGAGCAGGAGGCACCTGGGGGGGAAAAGTCTTATTGGTACCTGAGATACTGGAAGCACTTGTTGGGGAGGAGGTGCTGGGGCTGCCTGGATTGGAGGAGGCACTAGGGGTGCCTGGAGTAGAGGTGGCCCTTGGTGGGGGGGAGCTGGGGGTGCCAGGGGTAGAGGAGGCACTGGGGGCACCAGGAGTGGAGGCGGCACAGGGGGCCACTGGAGTGCCTGGAGTAGAAGATTTGTTGGAGGTACTTGCTGGGCAGGAGGTGCTGGGGGCACCTGGAGTGGAGAAGGCACTTGCTGGAGGTGCCTGGAGGAGAGGAGACATTTGGGGCACTTGTAGTGGAGGAGGTGCTGGGGGCACCTGAGGAGGGGCCAGCTGGAGTAGTGGAGGAGGTGCTAGGGGTGCCTGGAGGGTAGACTCCAGACCATGCAATAATGTGCAGAGGTTTGGTCAGTCTGGTAGCAGCTGTAGTGTCAGGCTGTATTACTCGACCAAATTTCAAATTTTACTTCACAAATGAGTGCACCACCAGTTACTGCCTATGCCAGTTTCAAGTTCAACAAAGTTCATCAATGCACAACCAAGCAGAACATATCTTCCCTCTTACCCTGTTTCATATCTAGTCATTGAGATGCTACAGAAACGTTTGCGATGTGACAAATGGAAACTTCTGCTGCCGTCTTCATACAATGGTGGTGCAGACAACCATCAAAAGAAACATACTTTATTGTGGTAATGTAGGGCAATGTTTCGAAAAGGAAGGATTGTCTTTGCTGAAAACGTTTATGTTTGATGCTAATTATAAAGTGAAACGAAATGACAAGTGGTCGTCTGAGTGTGTGTGTGTGTCAACACTATCACATTCATGTGAATTAGTTAGTGTGTGAGAAACTTATCTGACATGATAACCTGCCAAAAAATTCTTAAATGCATGCACTAAATATAATGTTAGAGGGGAAATTAAAGACCAAATTCAGATGGGCTGTAATTGTAAATGGCACCTGTGTGTGTGTGTGTGTGTGTGTGTGTGTGTGTGTGTGTGTGTGTGTGTGTGTGTGTGTGTGTGACCTGGCACCTGGGTTCAATTCCACTCCTGTCTACAATCAGCTCTTCAAGCCACAGCTCAAATACTCCAGCTCTCCTTCCATTCATCACCAGGTTGTTCAGTCACCTCAGTGGTACCTATTCTTTTGGCCACTCAGTATTATCAATACTAGAGTTGTTTTCATGTGCTCTATTTTCTGTGCTTCCACTAAAATGACTTCTCCTGTGCCCAGGTCTCCAGTGTCAACCCATCCACCTGGTCATCTGTTGTTCTTCAGCTGCAAACCCATTCTCCAGCCACACCACGCCAAGCGCACCCAGCCACCTGCCTCTCTCTGCCACACAACCCCTCTCCAGCCTGCCTGCCCCTTGCCAGCGTCAGCCCCCCCCCCCCCTCCCTTCTACCCTCCATAACCATAGGTTGCTCATTAAACCATCCTTTCTCATCGATCCGTCTGTTTTCCGTGTCTGCTTTTGGGTCCAAAAAACAACCTCAGCCATAACAATTTAGTTCTTATCTTTGGTCCAATAAGGACCAAATTAAAGTGTTTTGCCTCTGAAGACTATCCAAGGTCATCTTGTGCATTTTAAGGTGTTTATCAGTTGATTATGTCACAACACTAAAGAATGTGAGTTATTGTCAACCCGAGTTGACATCATGACACAAACCTGCCACCATATACAGTGGTGTGAAAAAGTGTTTGCCCCCATCCTGATTTATTTTTTTTGCATGTTTGTCACACTGCCACACCTGTTCTCAACCAAGAAATCACTTAAATAGGACCTGCCTGACAAAGTGAAGTAGACCAAAAGATCCTCAAATGCTAGACATTCAGGAACAAATGAAAAAGAAAGTAATTGAGATCTATCAGTCTGGAAAAGGTTATAAAGCCATTTCTAAAGCTCATGTTGTGAGAGCCATTATCCACAAATGGCTCTCACAACATGGAACAGTGGTGAACCTTCCTAGGAGTGGCCGGCAAAATTACCCCAAGAGCACGGCGACGACTCATCCAAGAGGTCACAAAAGACCCCACAACAACATCCAAAGAACTGCAGGCCTCACTTGCCTCAGTTGAGCTCAGTGTTCATGACTCCACCATAAGAAAGAGACTGGGCAAAAATGGCCTGCATGGCAGCGTTCCAAGACGAAAACCACTGCTGAGCAAAAAGAACATTAAGGCTCGTCTCATTTTTGCCAGAAAACATCTTGATGATCCCCAAGACTTTTGGGAAAATACTCTGTGGACTGACGAGACAAAAGTTGAACTTTTTGGAAGGTGTGTGTCCCATTACATCTGGCGTAAAAGTAACACCGCATTTCAGGAAAAAGAACCTCATACCAACAGTAAAATATGGTGGTGGTAGTATGATGGTCTGGGGCTGTTTTGCTGCTTCAGGACCTGGAAGACTTGCTGTGATAAATAGAACCATGAATTCTGCTGTCTACAAAAAAATCCTGAAGGAGAATGTCTGTCCATCTGTTCGTGACCTCAAGCTGACGCAAACTTGGGTTCTGCAGCAGGACAATGATCCAAAACACACCAACAAGTCCACCTCTGAATGGCTGAAGGAAAAACAAAATGAAGACTTTGGAGTGGCCTAGTCAAAGTCCTGACCTGAATCCTATTGAGATGCTGTGGCATGACCTTTTTAAAAAAAGGTGGTTCATGCTCGAAAACCCTCCAATGTGGCTGAATTACAACAATTCTGCAAAGATGAGTGGGCCAAAATTCCTCCACAGCGCTGTAAAAGACTCATTGCAAGTTATCACAAACGCTTGATTGCAGTTGTTGTTGCTGCTAAGGGTGGCCCAACCAGTTATTAGGTTTAGGGGGCAATCACTTTTTTACACAGGGTCATGTAGGTTTGGATTTTGTTTTCCCTTAATAATAAAAACCTTCATTTTAAAAACTGCATTTTGTTTGTTTTTTAAATTTAAATTTGTTTGATCTGAAACATTTAGGTGTGACAAACATGCAAAAGAAATCAGGAAGGGGGCAAACACTTTTTCACACCACTGTACACGTGCAGCTTTAATTACTGTTATCGCAGCCTCTGTGTGGTTTTTGTATGTGTTCATGTGTTGTTTAGAAACGTGTTAAGTTGTTTCTCAGAAAGATGTTGCTGACCTGTTAGTGGTTTGAAGTGATAGAGAGGGCTATAAAGATTCTCTGACAAGGGGCGGAGGTGTGATAGTATCACGACCCCTCGCATGCACGCACACACACACACACAGTATTTACATGTACAAAAATAACACGTAAGAGAGAACGTCATCAGTACTGCTCTCAGAGGGTTGGAGTTTAAAAGCAACCAAACCCTCCTGAAGACGATCATTCTGCTGTTACCAATATCATCTGTCAGTTTGTGCAGTCAATCGATCAGCTACCATGAGGATCCTAACCATCACTCTCCTCCTGCTCCCAGTGTGTCTGTGCGCCCTCACCACATCCAGCCGTAAGTACTAAACATAACGCTTCAACTGCCTCTGTTGAGCTATACTGATAACCAATAATGTTCAGAGCACAATAAAGGCTATTGTTATGTTGACAGGTTTATTTTTCTAATATATCACTAATGTTTAAGGAGTATTTACCATCTATTAATTGTAAACTTGTTTGTAATAATCAAACATCAGACCTTGTCTACTTATTGACAAGCATATATAAGCTACAAAAATCATTCAATAGTTACAAAAAGCTGTTCAACTCCACTGTTTAGAAAAGATTCAGGTATTTTATTTCCTGTCTCAGCCTCAAAGTCTACAAGAATTCAACTTATTTAAGATATGTGGCTAATTAGGCTCAACAATTAGTGTTTGTGTTCAGCTTGTTCATAACAATTCACTATTAGCTTTAGATTAGATTCTCAGTCATCCAGGTCATCGTTCACCCACCGGCCACTTTATTAGGAACAATTGTGCAATCTAATGAAATCCAATACAACAGCTCTGCCATAAATTCTACATTTATGAAGCTTTTACATTTTCAGTTTTTGTTGACATTGTCAGACAGGTGATAATTCTACTTTATGTTTACTATTGAGGTCGTAGTTGGTTGTGGTGGTGCACTGGAGTGCATTATATTGAATGGTGTTCCTAATATTTTGTCCACTCTGTTAACATACATGAGGAGGGAAAAATACAGTGGAAACCGCATATAGTGACCATGGTTACAGTGATCAACCGCTTATATGGATCAAAAAGCTCAGGACAGAATCAGTCCTATACAAAAGCTGTTTAAATAATTTGATTACAGTAATCAATAGTCCGCTTACAGTGTTCATTTTGGGTCTCTTCATAAGTAATAACATATGGAGAAAGTAAAATTAAAGTACAGTAATTCTATTTTCTTTTTACCTTACTGCCATAATACACCTATGATGTGTATTTAGCAGCTGCTGCATTATTAACATTTTCTTCCTCTCATTCACCAGCTTTCTTTCTTCCACTACTTTTGAAACAGTCAATAACATTCAGTAAATAGCGAAGCTGCCCGTTTCATTACTTTATATTCATGTAATAAATATACAGATGCCAATTAAATGGTCATTTTCATGAGAAATTAAGAAATAGAAAATTTTTCACTGTATTACTAAATGTAGAATTCATGGCAGAGCTGATGTATTGGATAGATACACCTGTACATCTAATGAAGTTACCAGTGAGTGTAGATTCAAAAAGTCAACGGCAACTGGACTTGTTTTATATTAAGTTCAGTCGCCTTTGACTTTTTGGATATACAGTAAAAATTTGCTACTTACATAAAAAGTGTAAAACATGCTGTAGATAATATTTTGTCTTTTTTTTTTTAACATTAATATTACCAATTTGCATATTCTGTTAAGTAAACCAATAAGAATAAAAACTCAGACTATACTTCTGTAAGTAAAGTAAAAACCTGCATCTATTTATTACTTTGCAAGAAAATGCTTCTAATTTGTAGAGTTTAGAGTATAAGTGTTAATTATGCACCTTTTCAGTTTTTTTGTCTGTCTTAAAACACAGACTTGACACATGTTTTTCTTGCTGGGGGACAAAATCCACAGTCCTCCTTCTGTTTTTCTGAAGCTAACATGAGGCTGTCAGCTGTATGAATTAGTTAAATCAAGTCAATATCTTCTAAATTTCTTCTTTTTAGTGCCAAATTCATTCTTTTTGTTATGATCTTTCCACTGCAGCTGTTCACTGAGACACAAAGAGAGATTCTTTTTACTAAAAAAGACTGTAACTGTAGAAGATATCTACTTTATTTGACTAATTCGGACTGCTAAAGCCTCATATTATCTTCAGATTACCTTTTTAAATACATTTTTGCTCAAAACAAGGACTGTGGATTTTGTCCCCCATCACTTACATCTTTAAGATCATTTGGGGGGAATCTCTCAATGATCAGTATGAACAGGAGGAATAATTTCAGCAAAACCTGTTTTCATGTCGGAACCTGATTATTGTTTTAAGAAAGACTTGAAAAATTGTGAACCCGTCCTTTAACGTTTACAGTTTCTATTTTTAGATCGCTCATATGTAAAGACGCTCTCTTTAAAGAAGTGTAAGCAGTGTGCCACCTGCAAATTAAAATAAGTTGCTCTGTCCAACACTCAACAGCTGTCTCTCTCTCTCTCTTTCTCTCTCTCTCAGAGAAGCATCCCTCCAAAATCTACACTCCATGTTGCATTCATCTCACCTCGGCTGATATCAGCAGCGACATAATTGTTTATGGATACGAAAAATCGACTGCCAAAGGAGAATGCATGGAGGCTGTAGTGTAGGTTTAAACAGTCTCTGCGGCCACACACACACACACACACACACACACAAAAGAATCACCGTCATCTTCCTGTTTTGTTTTTCTTTTTTCAGTCTCCAAAGTAATAATGGAGAGGTCTGTGCTGATCCCGAAGCTGAATGGGTGAAGACAGGTAAGTTACTCATACTGACAGACACAACACATTAAAAAAAAAACCTCTCACACTACAAAAACACACACAAGCAGTTTGTGATTTGTCTTCTTTCTGCTTTCTAGTCATCGCCAATTTGACATCTGGCGCCCTCACCACACCGAGCCGTAAGTACTAAACATCATAACACTTCAACTACCTCTGTTGAGCTTTCTCGCATTTTCTTATGTTTTCAGGTTTTAGGCCTTGTCTTGTCAGAGAACTCGGGCTAGTTCAGGATGTGAGCCTGTAAAGACACTGTATGTGATAACTGGGTAGTACAAGTTAATTAGACTTTAAAGAGTATGTGTGTATGTTTATTTCTAATAAATAGAGATGCAGCAATGTGGAGTTAGTGAACTGAAAATGATGACAAACAATTATCTGTGTGTTGTAGCTGATACTGATAACCAATAATGTTAATCAGAGCACAATAAAGGCTATTTGTATGTTGACAGGTTTATTTTTCTAATATATCACTAATGTTTAAGGAGCATTTACCATCTATTTATTGTAAACTTGTTTTTAATAATCAAACACCAGACCTTGTCTACTTATTGACAAGCATATATAAGCTACAAAAATCATTCAATAGTTACCAAAAGCTGTTCAACTCCACTGTTTAGAAAAGATTCAGGTATTTTACACTTACATAATTGTCACTTACATCTTTAAGCTCATTTTGAGGGAATCTTTCGATGGTCAGTATGAACAGGAGGAATAAATTCAGCAAAACCTGTTTTCATGTGGGCACCTGATCATTGTTTTAAGAAAGACTTGAAAAATTGTGAGCCCGTCCTTTAACGTTTACAGTTTCTATTTTTTGATCGCTCTAATGTAGAGATGCTCTCTTTAAAGAAGTGTAAGCAGTGTGCCACCTGCAAATTAAAATAAGTTTCTCTGTCCAACACTCAACAGCTGTCTCTCTCTCTGAGAAGCATCCTTCCAAAATCTACACTCCATGCTGCATTCATCTCACCTCAGCTGATATCAGCAGCGACATAATTGTTTATGGATACGAAAAATCGACTGCCAAAGGAGAATGCATGGAGGCTGTAGTGTAAGTTTAAACAGTCTCTGCAGCCACACACACACACACACACACATACACACACACACACATACACACACACACACCATAGAATCACCGTCATCTTCCTGTTTTGTTTTTCTTTTTTCAGTTTCCGCAGTAATAATGGAGATGTCTGTGCTGATCCCGAAGCTGAATGGGTGAAGACAGGTAAGTTACTCATAATGACACAACACACATTAAAAAAAAAACCTCTCACACTACAAAAAAACACACAAGCAGTTTGTGATTTGTCTTCTTTCTGCTTTCTAGTCATCGCTAATATGACATCTGGAAACCTGTGAAGCATCAACGCTTGTCTTCATCTTCCTGCTACTGCATGAGAACATGTTACACACACAGTAACATGTATATACACACATATGTTATATTCTAGCCTTAATAATCTCCTCTGAATGCAAATACCGCTGTCCTTGCAACTGATATATATGCAAAAAGTGTATTGTCAAGCTATTAATATATTTTTATCCCAAACCACAAAGTGTGTGTGTGTGTTTTTGCTGTTTTCTGAATTAACGTTTAATTCATGACGTGATATTTTGTTGATCATCGTCTCCTTAAAGGTCATGTTGCTTGATTTCTTATATCAAACTTAACCATTGAGATTAACTACAGCTTTGACTAAGAAACTTATCACATGAATAAAGAAGAAGAAGACACTGTAGTTTTGGGACATTGTGGATACGAGGGAGAGGTGTCGCATAGCTGACACCAGAATTAATTTTAGAGCCGAATCAAAAATAACACCGAGATTTCTGGCATGAGAATGAAGGTAAGGGGCCAGGGGCCCTAAGAGATTAGCTATATCCCCACTGGAGTCGGAGGGACCAAATAAAACCACTTCAGTCTTACTAGCATTTAACTGAAGATAGTTTTGTGCCATCAAAGTATGTTTGAACGAACTGTACAAGTAAATAGCACTGAACTCAAATGACTGATCTTAAACAAACTGACAGCCCTGCGTCTAGACAGTGGACGGAGTTGAACTGTGTGCAGGGGTGAAATCAGGACAGACGTCAAATGGATACATTACCATCTGCATGGATCGGTTTGCATTGAAGGACAGTCATTTCGGTTGACCTGTGTTCAGTTTGACCTGTGTTCGGCCGAATAACGAGACTTTGTCTCTGTTTGCTGATTGCTGTTGGTTGTTCATTTTAATTTGACTTGATACTCTGTAATAAATTCCTTAAATCTGAGAGCAAGCTCAGTGTTGTTAATCAGCCTGTAATTTCTTGTTCCTCACCACGGAGCAAAGTTTTTTTTGCCTCAACACATACAATGGTGGTGCAGACAACCATCAAAAGAAACATACTTTATTGTAGTAACCTGGGCAATGTTTCGAAAAGGACATATCGTCTTTGCTGAAAACTTTTATGTTTGATGCTAATTATAAAGTGAAACGAAATGACAAGTGGTGGTCTGAGTGTGCGTATGTGTCAACACTATCACATTCATGTCATTGAATTAGTTTCCATTAAAGTGTGTGAGAAAGTTATCTGAAATGATAACCTGTCAAAAAATTCTTAGATGCACTAAATATGATGTTAGAGGGGAAATAAAAGACCAAATTAAGACGGGCTGTAAATGCACCTACAGTATATTTTACTCAATTA
Organism: Thunnus thynnus; assembly: GCF_963924715.1. Lineage (NCBI taxonomy): Eukaryota > Metazoa > Chordata > Actinopteri > Scombriformes > Scombridae > Thunnus > Thunnus thynnus. The sequence continues at coordinate 4,262,146 of NC_089537.1, read as the reverse complement.
AAATCAGAAGATTTTATTGGCTCTTGCAATCCAGTTTCTTCTTCATTTCATGGCTCAGTTTTCCAGTACTTTGCAAGTTTAGGCGATCGGTTGCTTAATTATACATTAAAATAATCAGAAAAATCATTCATGTAAGTGCAGATTGAGGAGCATTAAAGCAACATTTAGTTCTTATCTTTGGTCCAATAAGGACTAAAATAAAGTGTTTTGCCTCTCAAGACTATCCGAGGTCATTTTGAGCAGTTTAAGGTGTTTATCAGTTGATTATGTCACAATACTAAAGAATGTGAGCCACTGTCAACCTGAGTTCATTTTAGAGGAGTCATGACACAAACTTGCCACCAAATATATACTTGAAGCTTTAATTACTGTCATAATCGCAGCCTCTGTGTGGTTTTGTGTGTGTCTTCTTTAGAAGTGTGTCAGGTTGTTTCTCAGAAAGATGTTGTTGACATGTTGGTGGTCTGAAGTGGCAAAGAGGGCTATAAAGATTCTCTGACGAGGGACGGAGGTCTGATAGCATCATGACCCCTCACACACAAACAAACACACACACACACAATATTTACATGTACAAAAATAACACGTAAGAAAGTACGTCATCAGTACTGCCCTCAGAGGGTTGGAGTTTAAAAGCAACCAAACCCACCTGAAGACGATCATTCTGCTGTTACCAATAAATATCATCTGTCAGTTTGTGCAGTCAATCAATCAGCTACCATGAGGATCCTAACCATCATTCTCCTCCTGCTCTCAGTGTGTCTGTGCACCCTCGCCAGACCGAGACGTAAGTACTGAACATCATAACACTTCAACTGCCTCTGTTGAGCTTTCTCTCATTTTCTTATGTTTTAAGGTTTTAGGCCTTGTCTTGTCAGAGAACTCGGGCTAGTTCAGGATGTGAGTCTGTAAAGACACTGTATGTGATAACTGGGTAGTACAAGTTAATTAGACTTTAATGAGTATGTGTGTATGTTCATTTCTAATAATTAGAGATGCAGCAATGTGGAGTTTCAGGGCTGAATTGATAAACCTTTATCTGTGTGTTGTAGCTGATATCGATAACCAATAATGTTAATCAGAGCACAATAAAGGCTATTTTTATGTTGACAGGTTTATTTTTCTAATATATCACTAATGTTTAAGGAGCATTTACCATCTATTTATTGTAAACTTGTTTGTAATAATCAAACATCAGACCTTGTCTACTTATTGACAAGCATATAAAAGCTACAAAAATCATTCAATAGTTACCAAAAGCTGTTCAACTCCACTGTTTAGAAAAGATTCAGGTATTTTATTTCCTGTCTCAGCCTCAAAGTCTACAAGAATTCAACTTACTTAAGATATGTCGCTAATTAGGCTCAACAATTAGTGTTTGTGTTCAGCTTGTTCACAACAATTCACTATTAGCTTTAGATTAGATTCTCAGTCATCCAGGTCATCGTTCACCCACCGGCCAGTTTATTAGGAACAATTGTGCAATCTAATGAAATCCAATACAACAGCTCTGCCATAAATTCTACATTTATGAAGCTTATACATTTTCAGTTTTTGTTGACATTGTCAGAAAGGTGATAATTCTACTTTATGTTTACTATTGAGGTCGTAGTGGGTTGTGGTGGTGCACTGGAGTGCATTATATTGAATGGTGTTCCTAATATTTTGTCCACTCTGTTAACATACATGAGGAGGGAAAAATACAGTGGAAACCGCATATAGTGATCATGGTTACAGTGATCAACCGCTTATATGGATCAAAAAGCTCAGGACAGAATCAGTCCTATGCAAATGCTGTTTAAATAATTTGATTACAGTAATCAATAGTCCGCTTATAGTGTTCCTTTTGGGTCTCTTCATACATAATAACATATGGAGAAAATAAAATTGGACTACGGTAATTCTATTTTCTTTTTACCTTACTCGCATAATACACCTATGATGTGTATTTAGCGGCTGCTGCATTATTAACATTTTCTTCCTCTCATTCACCAGCTTTCTTTCTTCCACTGCTTTTGAAACAGTCAATAACATTCAGTAAATAGCGAAGCTGCCCGTTTCATTACTTTATATTCATGTAATAAATATACAGATGCCAATTAAATGGTAATCTTCATGAGAAATTAAGAAATAGAAATGGCTTATAGTGATCAATTTGACCCGGACAGAAGTGATCACTTCAAGCGGTTTTCACTGTATTAATAAATGTAGAATTCATGGCAGAGATGTTGGATTGTATTGGATTGTATTAGTTGCACATGTGTATCTAATGAAGTTACCAGTGAGTGTAGATCAGTGGCGGCTGGCGACTCAAAAAATTGGGGAGGACAGGAGGAAAACCAACATGGAATCTTACAACAAACCACATCAAACTATATCATTGTCCCCCACCTGATGAAATCAGAGGGGTGGGGGGCAATTTTATATGCCAATAAAACAATTTGCTTGAGTGGTGAAAAGGCTGCTTCTTTAAAAACATTTAGCATATACATATTGTTTCTAAACAAAGAAGAGCTCATTTTAGCCATGGAGTTGATCAAATGTGTCATTTTACCAACAAAGTGAAATTCAAATTTATAGTATTGTTCTATTGTGACAACAAATTTATGTTCTCATCAAAAACAGACAATATATTACATGATTTACACGTGTTTCCTATATAATTTCTTAGTATACAGAAATATATAAAGAAGCACAAAGCTTATAATGTGATACAGGTTCAGATCAGTGCTGAAAACTAAAAAGATTGAACACTAAAAACATTCACAGATCTAAAAGTGTAGGTTCACATCAGAAAGTATTAATGCATGTATCAAATACATGACTTACACACTCTTATCTATATGTACGATATACAAAATATAGTCTACAAAGCTGACATGTTAACACTAGGAGTGTTAACATGAACACAAACCTCACGGTTCAGAAAGTATCACGGATTTGAGTCACGGATCAGATCATTATTAGGATAAGCGGAAAAAAAGGGGGAGACAAATAAAACTTTGTTTTCTATTTATCTGCAACACACTTACAACCAGAAACAGCAAGGAATTAAATGAAAACAACATTTAAGATGTCCAATGTTTGAATAAAATAAAAATATATAAAATATTCAATGCTCAGTTATTGCAATATGAGGCATGAAACCTTCCTCTTTTAAACGGTGAATGAAACAGCCTCTGTCCACATCATCAAAACTTGATAACGAACATTCACCACTAACGTTAGTTAGTGGCTCAGCTGCAGCACATTAAACAGCAGGTAAACATAACTCAAATGTCACATCGGACCCGTTAGACGCTGGTTTGATCGTTGCTCTTCAAAATCCCTGTCAGTGACATGCTGTCTGTCCATGACTTGTACTTTCAGCAGTTTGTTTACTTTGTCTTAAATGAGACATTAAATTTTGCAATTAATCTGCAGTTCATATACCTGCCGAACTGTGGGGGGCAATCCGTACGGATCACGGGTCAACTACAATCCGTTACACCACTAGTTAACACTTGTTATTCTAGTTACTTTAAGCTTATTACTCAATATACGGCTCAGCTTAAAACAAACTAAAGAAACTGTCAGAAGCAGGCAGCCAGACCTCCTGCACTCATTCACTAATCACACAACATCAATGGGTGACTGAACAACTACTCAATTAAAAACGAATGAATGAGTGAGTCCAGACAGCTCACTGTAACTTCAACAAGCAAACTAACGTTACCCACAACACATTATATGATCTCTGCTGCATTCTTGTTAAGGAGATAAATTCACACAACAGCCACACAGAGTCATTTAACCATCAGAGATTAAATTAGCGACCAAAGAGACAAAGAGAGAGAGAAGCTGTATCTGACGCACGTTATCTGACGTCTTCTTCTTTCTATCATGGAGATGAAGTATTCATGTTATAACATCCATTTGTGGCTGTTGGTCATCTTGTTTGTTAGTTTACAGAACTTTATGGCTGCTGGTTAACCAGTCTGATATCATTAGCAACAATGACAAACAAGCTAACTCTCCTGGTTGTTTCTCCAGTTGTTTCTCTCTCCAGCCTCCCCGGCAGCGTCCTGCTGCTGCTGCGCTACACAGTCCAGATAATTTCTCCCGTTAGCTTAACAACAGTCCTTAACAGTCCTTCCATGGATGTATAAAGAGTCCTTCAGGCTGCTACAACAAGCCAGCTGTTGCATTGGCTAACGCAAGGAGCCATATACTGCTGCTACTCTGCCTTACAGTGGAGAGAATTGAAGATGAATTCTGGAAACTATCATTGGACCAACTTGATGTCAATATTACATTCTGGTTGTTGATTGGTTAGAGAGGACATCCTCCCTTGGAGCATCATTTTACGTTTCATGGCCAATCACAGATTAGCATGAAAAAAAAAAAGAAATACATTAAGTCCAATGTAAGAGATCCTGCCCTGTGGAGAACAGCAGGCACCCGTCCTCCTCTGTCCCCCCCCCCCCCACCACCACCACCACCACCACCACTTCACACACTGCCCTTTCTCCTCCTGCCCTGCTGAAGTATTTTAAACAGAATTTCAGTGATAGATTTTTTCCAAAGAACAGAGAAAAAATACTTTATAAATAATACTGAGATTTGGTAATGGTTTATTTCAACCAAATATTCTTTTTTATATTTTGATCTCCCTTTTACCTCTCAAAAGATAGAGGAGGATCAACCTCCTCTGCCTCTATGGACCAGCCTCCACTGGTGTAGATTCAAAAAGTCAAGAGCAACTGGACTTGTTTTAAATTCTTGAAGATATTTTCAAGAATCTAAAACAAGTTCAGTCGCCTTTGACTTTTTGGATATACAGTAAAAATTTGCTATTAGCATAACAAGTTTAAAACATGCTGTAGATAATATTTTGTCAATTTTTCTATTAACATTAATATTATCCATTTGTATATTCTGTCAAGTTAACCAATAAGAAAAAAAAGAATTAAAAAATCAGACTATACTTCTGGAAGTAAAGTAAAAACCTGCTTCTATTTATTATTTTGCAAGAAAATGCATCTAATTTGTGAGTATAAAAGTGGAATAATTATTCACCTTTTCAGTTTTAAGTTCTAATACGACTAATTTGTTTCTTTTTCAAAAAGCTACAATAAAGAAACAATTGTTAAAATTGCCACTTAATAATTCAATATCCGTATATCTCTAATCTTCTATCTTTAGCACATTTTCAAACATAGTTGCATAGTGCTTGTTCTACTGTTTACATTTGTTTACAATGTGAGATCTGTGAAACACTTTGAATTGCACTCACCTGTATGAAAGGTGCTATACAAATAAAGTTAGATTGATTGACAGTAAAAACCAACAGAGGAAACAATAAAACAATAAAAATAGTAAAATAATTTGATTACGAAAAGTCAACAACAGTGACAATTTAAAGGTCTATATTTATATTCTTGGACTCTACTGGAATATCTTTGTATGATTTACAGCTAAAAGCTCCTTATTGATCTTATACTGGCCCTTTATGCAACCTCTTGCAGCTGTAGAGTCTTGCTTCAATAAAAACTACAAACTGATAAAGACCTACGTTTCTAAGTTTTTAACCCCTTTAGAAATTAATCACAGTCTGATGTCTATATGAATAAAGAAGTATTAGTGTTGAATCTTGGACCGATCACGTTGTCTGGGTACCTCCCAGTGTGTAACAGTGTGTCATGCTTGTTGTATTGAGGAGTAAAAAATTAATTCACAGTGACTCTCTCTCTCTGTGTGAAGGTGTGGCACGTTATCCCTTATATCTCTGCTGCCCTACTATAAGGAAGACTGATATTGGGACACCCAAGCCGTGTTTTATACAGGAATATTATCCCTGCAAGTCTTCCTGTAAGTACAGCACGTTCTTTTGAACATGTCTTTAAACATACTAAACCTGAATAAATCTGTATTCATCTCTCTCTGATGTCATTACTGTAATCTGCTGGAAAACTAGTTGAGAAGAACTTCATGATACCAGAACACCACTCAGTGACATGAAATCATAGCTGTTTCAGGGTTAAATATACTGTATTACAGGATACTTGAGCTTCACTCAGGTTTGGTTGCATAAAAGAATCTGTCAAATGATAAATGTTTGTCTGATATTCGACACTTAAGACACTGCTGTAACAACAGCAGAGGAATACTGGGCTCTCTTCAAGTCAATATTTAATTTAAAAAAAAACACAGTGGGACTAATGTTTAATAAGGTGTTGTGGATAGAAGCATCAGCCAACATTCAGGTAATAATAAAAATGTGTAATTGTTTCATTTCTCTGTTTCCTGTTTCTAGGATTACAGCCGACAGCAATGAGGAGAGGTGTCTCAAACCAAATCTCCCGTGGCTCAAAAAGGAGATAAAGGAGGTGAGAATTAGCTGTTAAAATCTGCTGGGTTAACAAATGTGATATATTACGAGTACATAGTGTGCTATAGTTAGAAGGTCTGGAGAATCAAAATAGTTTCAAACCTTGCAGGATGTGATGAATTAGATTTTTACCATGTTGACAAATTTCACATTTTTGCATGATCAACTGATCTGTTGTGGGTTTACTAAAATACTTTAGGTTTTGCTGGCTAAAAAATTGGAATTAATTAATTAGAAGTGTTCCAGTTAAACAGTCTGTATTTTCCCTATGATTACTGCCAAGCTGCAAAGTTCTCTGAAATTATTTGAACTGTAAAAACAAAATACTGTATTAACTGAACTTTTCCAGCCAAGGATTGGTTCACACTATTTCATGGTCCTAATTACTTCCTTGCAAGTATCCTGGAAAGAATAATATAATTTGGTACTGAATTTAGGGAAAAACAGAAAATTCCCTCAATTCTTCAATTTAAAGCCAAGTAAATATTCATTCATTATCCATTTATTATTGAAAATTACATGTTGAATTGTATTCTTACTAGTGATGTGCAGAGAGCCCAGTATTTATATTTGTAGCAAATTATTTATATTTGTATTCAAATAAAAGTGAAAATAGGTGAAAAAATCCAGTTTTTGTTTTTATCATGCTTTTAATTTTAGGACATTAAAGTGTTAAAATAAGTGTTAAGTGTTTTAACCTTTCTTTCTGCCTCTCTGCACCACAGGGAAGATTGAAGTGTGTTCCAGAATTGTAAGGCCAAAAGATGCAATCTATGCAAACTCACAGATTTGAAGTCCTGGATGAAGATGATCTGGAATAAAAACAGCAGCCCAGAACAATTTCTGCTGATTTACTACTTATTGCTTTTACTGAAATATCAAGATGTTTCAAGCAGAGTTGTTCTTTTTTGGGAGAAATAAACCTGAAGCCAGAAATAAATCATATTAAATTAATTTGAAAAGTGACTGACTGTTGTTTTTCTACATTTGTAAAGTTCACTTTTAGTACAGGAGTTCATAGTAGCAGAGCAGATGGACCCAAATGCAGGAGACATCAGGCACAGGAACTGAAGAATTATCTTTATTAAGTCTCAGAAATGCAGGCAAAGCAAAACTGAACAGGACAGAACAAAACTGAGCTACAAAGGATCCAACAAGACTGAACTAAAACACAAGACTGAAATACTAAATGAACTAACAAGGAGATGAGGTGCAGGTGGGGAGATGGGCTGAGAAACTCAAGTGAGGGGAATGAGGAGATGAAACAGGAGAACAGGAAAGAAGCTGATAGGTTGGAGAAAACACTGAAAAAAGGGCAGGGCCTACGAGGCTGAATGCAGGACAAGTGTGAGGGAAAAGTAGGCTGGGGAAGAGCACAGGAAGACAGGAGGGAAACAGTGCAAACAGACAACCAAAAACAAAGCAGGCTCAAGAAAGCCTTAAATACCAGCAGGCCAAATACAAACAAAAAACACTACAGAGCTACGTGGGCTTAAAGTCCCAAAACATAGATCTGCTCCATGACCCAAAAACTGATACTTCACCAGTTGGAGGGTGAAAAGTATGAAAAACACTAAACCTGCAGCTCAGAGAAACCAGCCTGAAACACATTCTCACAACAATCTGGTCATAAAACAAATATTCTCAGTATTAACCAGGTGAAGGCAAACGTATTTCATATTTCACTTCAGTTCTGTTTGCTCTTCCAATCGAGCACATGTATTATGAACTAGGCAGTAAAATGTGTGGACAAAGGTTCAATGCAACAAGCATCAGTATCTCCACTGGTCCTTAAATATAATCTGCAACATATCTTCTCTTCTGTATCTTAACAGAATACAATGCAATGCAATGTGAAGCAATGATATACACTTACATGTCGTTCCATGTTATCTGAGCTTATGATGAAGTAACATCTGTCAGTTACTGATATCAGTAGTAACTAAAAACCAGCTGAGCTGCGGTGGAAGTTTAGTATAGTGATCACAGTTACAGTGATCAACCACTTATATGGATCAAAAAGCTCAGGACAGAATCAGTCCTATACAAATGCTGTTTAAATAATTCGCTTATAGTATTCAACAGTCCGCTTATAGTGTTCATTTTGGGTCTTTTCATACATAAAAACATATGGAGAAGAAAAAAATTAAACAACGGTCATTCTGTTTTCTTTTTACTTTACTCTCATAGTACACCTATAATGTGTATTATGCGGCTGTGGTACCATCATCAGGCGTTGCAACAGCTCCGCAGGGTTGTGTGGAGGTGTGGAGGTGTGGGTGTTTATTTGTAACCACCGTGAAACAAATTATAAGAAAATATCGTTTTCTTCCTCTCATTCACCAGCTTTCTTGCTTCCACTGCTCGCTCTCCTCATCCACTTTCTAGCTTGCTCAACCACCGCTTCTCTCTCTCTCTCTCTCTCTCTCTCTCTCTCTCTCTCGCCTTTTTTAAAATGAGTCGGGAAGCCGTCAGCAAAGCCTAACTTTACTTTTAACGTTATCAAACAAAGAGAAATGTCCTCCCCTCTTCCTCATAATGTTTTTGTCTTCCCTCATAGCAGGGTTGTACAGCATTGCAGGTTGCATTTCTCCAAAAGTTGATTCTGGTTCAACTTTAACGCTGCAGCGCCCCTGCGGCCTCCACCTTCACAGCCTAAACGCACAACACACAACTGTTCACTTCCAGCTGGTGACCTGACGCTGGTGTTGCACATTGAAATCATGACAGGAAAAAGAAAAGGAAAAAGTCATTTTCTCCCAGTGAAAAGCGTAGTCTCCTTGAAGTTTATGACAAACTGCCAAAAACGAGCCAACCAGATGCAGCAGTGAAACAACAAGCGTTTGAAACAGCTGTTCTGTATCTTGAAACAGTCAATAAAATTCAGTAAATAGCGAAGCTGCCCGTTTCATTACTTTATATTCATGTATAAAGATGTCAATTAGATGGTAATCTTCATGAGAAATCAAGAAATTGGTTATAATAATCACCCACTTATAGTGATCAATTTAACCCGGACAGAAGTGATCACTATAAGCTGTTTTCACTGTATTACTAAATGTAGAATTCATGGCAGAGTTGTTGTATTGGATTGTATTAGATGCACAGGTGTATCTAATGAAGTTACCAGTGAGTGTAGATTCAAAAAGTCAAGAGCAACTGGACTTGTTTTATAATAAGTTCAGTCGCCCTCAACTTTTTGGATATACAGTAAAAATTTGCTATTAGCATAACAAGTGTGAAACATGCTGTAGATAATATTTTGTCAATTTTTCTATTAACATTAATATTATGGCATTTGTATATTCTGTTAAGTAAACCAATAAGAAAAAAAGAATAAAAACTCAGACTATACTTCTGGAAGTAAAGTAAAAACCTGCATCTATTTATTATTTTGCAAGAAAATGCATCTAATTTGTAGAGTTTAGAGTATAAAAGTGGAATAATTATTCACCTTTTCAGTTTTAAGTTATAATATAACTAATTTGATTTTTTTTTTCAAAAAGCTACAATAAAGAAATGAAACAATGATTAAAATTGCCACTTAATAATTCAATATCCGTATATCCCTAATCTTCTATCTTTAAATTATTTATTACTGATTATTATTATTATTATTGATTTATGTGTCCTTCTCACAATTAATTTGTCACCTGCTTCAAAGGATGCGTTCACAAGTTTAAGTCTGTCTTAAAATACAGACTTGACACATGTGTTTCTTGCTGTAATCATTCCTCCTGTTCATACTGACCATCAGAAGATCCCTTCATAATGCACTTACAATGTAAATGATGGGTCCTCCTTCTGTTTTCTTGAAGCTAACATGAGGTTGTCAGCTGTCCAAATTAGTTAAATCAAGTCAATATCTTTTAAATTTCTTCTTTTTAGTGACATATTCATTCTTTTTGTTACGATCTTTCCACTGCAGCTGTTCACTGAGACACAAAGAGAGATTCTTTTTACTAAAAAAGACTGTAACTGTGGAAGATATCTACTTTATTTGACTAACTCAGACTGCTGAAGCCTCATATTATCTTCAGACAACCTTTTAAATACAAATTTGCTCAAAATGAGACTGTTGATTTTGTCCTTCATCACTTACATCTATAAGATCATTTTGAGGGAATCTTTTGATGATCAGTATGAACAGGAGGAATAATTTCAGCAAAACCTGTTTTCATGTTGGAACCTGATTATTGTTTTAACTTGAAAAATTGTGAACCCGTCCTTTAACGTTTACAGTTTCTATTTTTAGATCGCTCATATGTAAAGACGCTCTCTTTAAAGAAGTGTAAGCAGTGTGCCACCTGCAAATTAAAATAAGTTGCTCTGTCCAACACTTAACAGCTGTCTCTCTCTCTCTCTCTCTCTCTCTCTCTCTCTCTCTCTCTCTCTCTCTCAGGGCGTCGTCACGCCAAAAAAATCTACACTCCTTGTTGCATTCATCACACCTCAGTTAATATCAGCAGCGATATAATTGGGGATGAGTACGAAAAACAGACTGCCAAAGGGGCGTGTGTGGAGGCTATAATGTAAGTTTAAACAGTCTCTGCCACACACACACACACACACACACATAATAGAATCACTGTCATCTTCCTGTTTTGTTTTTCTTTTTTCAGTCTCCGCACTAGTAAAGGAAAGGTCTGTGCTGATCCCGAAGCTGAATGGGTGAAGACACGTAAGTTACTCATAGTGACTCAACACACAACAAAAAAACACACAAGTAGTTTGTGATTTGTCTTCTTTCTGCTTTCTAGTCATCGCCGGTATGACATCTGGAAACCTGTGAAGCATCAACGCTTGTCTTCATCTTCCTGCTACTGCATGAGAACATGTTACACACACAGTAACATGTATATACACACATATGTTATATTCTAGCCTTAATAATCTCCTCTGAATGAAAATACCTCTGTCCTCGCAACTGATATATATGCAAAAAGTGTATTGTCAAGATATTAATATATTTTTATCCCAGACCACAAAGTGTGTGTGTGTGTTTTTGCTGTTTTCGGAATAAACGTTTAATTCATGACGTGATATTTTGTTGATCATCGTCTCCTTAAAGGTCATGTTGCTTGATTTCTTATATCAAACTTAACCATTGAGATTAACTACAGCCTTGAGTAAGAAAGATATGACATGAATAAAGAAGAAGAAGACACGGATGTGAAAGTGAAGTTTCTAAATTTAGATATTTTGGGGGGAATTCTTAGAAGGAGACAAATTATGGAACCGAAAAAGTGCTCAAAAGACTTTATTAAGTTATTGTAATAGAGAATGAAAGTAAACACAGTGATTGAACTCTAGACAAGCAGCAGAGGTCAGTAATTGTGATGGATGTTATCTCGCTTTGTGGAAGTGGGTTTTAAGCACTTTTAGCACAACATTGATTTGATCTCCTTCAAATTTCCAAAAAAGAGGCGAAACATAATGTGTGTTTTCATTAAACATACTCAAGTGGATGTGACAAGACTGAAAGAAGCTTTTCATCACCTCTTGCCTCCTGAGATGTATTTATAATCTTTTAAGTATTGGTTTTGTCTCCTTCGTCCAAACTCACAGTGTTGTGCTTTTTAAATTATTACATTTATTCCTTGTTGTAAACATTTATTGCATTATTAGAATAAAAGGAAACACAGGGATACACACAACATGTGTTGTTGCACTCTAGACAGGCAGCTGTGTTGCTCTTTTTGTTCTTTATTTTTTGGCATCCTGGTGGAGTGGAGCTCTGTAACGGTGAGTCGCAGCAAGATGAAGATTTTTATCTTCAGTAAAAGAAAAATAAGTTCCAAGTGTTTAAAGATGTCATACTCTGCACATTTCCAGCTCTATATTTATACTACTGGAATATCTTTGCATGATTTATACAGTTAAAAACTAAGGCCGTTTTATCTCCTGTTCCCTCCCAATGGGCCCACTGTGTTCTGATTGGTTAGCTTCTGGAAGCTTCCTCTGACTCTGAACATCACGTAAACAAACAGTAGTAGTTGGATTTTCCTTCTTTTTCTCAATCTTTACTCAAAACATAAACTTTTGTACATGTTCGAGTCTGAACAAATAGTTGACTGTCATAGTTGATTTAAAGGCTAAAAGGCAGATGAAAACAATTACCAGCAAACAAAGGTACTCTAGTAAGTCTTAATCAAAGCAATAATCTGAACACAAAAGGTACTCTAATACTTTAAATCTTAACTCAAAACACTCATTTGGTCATTAGGCAAAGAAACAGCAATAACTACAACAAATGTCTTCAACTTACTCAAATAATGCATCTTGTGCATAGTCAACTGGAGAAGACAGCTAATACCACAGTCAGGCCAGCATGCTGCAGCAGACAACAGGAGAGACTGAGCAAGGCCTGAGCCAGTTCAGGTGTGGCCTGTTAGGTTGAGGCTAAGTCCCGCCAACCTAGGACTGGGCAGGAAGGAGGATTTTCTACAGCCGCCCCTCAAATACAGTAACATATTTGATAATTAACAAATTAACCATCATCACCAGACTAAGTGGGTTCTGGTTCTGTGGCCCTTTTCCTGTCTGGCGGATTTGAAGGCTGGGTAAGTGGTCTATGATGAAATGTGATCTGAGTCATCATACATTGCCTGGGGAAGGAAGGCATTCAGCCGCCATGAGGAGCAGATTTGGGGTCACATTGTCACGATAAGCCAGGTCAGGATCAGCCAGGTCTGATGACACATATCCAAGTGGTTTGAGTTGAGGATGCTATCAAAACTGTATTTAGCAGGGCATGAGGACTCAGGCAGACAGCCCAAGGACAGAACAGGGGCTGAGTAAGGACCCTCAGGAGGAAGGCCCGGGGGCTGGAAATCATGACTGGAGGAGACAGGGCAGATGAATGGAGTTGCCCCAGAGGACAACCAGAAGGCAAGACAGATGGGCAGAGCCACTCCAGAGGTTGCTGACACAGGTGGGGCTGCTCTGGAGGTCGACAGAGATGTTCTGGACAAAGACCTTGAGAGCTGAGGCTTCGGCAAAGCCACTGAGAAGGGTGGCCAAGAGGCTGGATGTTGGCAAGGACAGCTGACTGCTCGGGACCAGGTGACTCTGTGGCACTGGGCAGCAGAGACTCTGGGGTGCTGGGCAGCGGAGACTCTGGTTTTTTGGCTAAATGGTGTTCGGTCTGGCGCAGGAGGAGCATAACTGACTCCATGGGTGCTTGTAGTTTTGGGACATTGTGGATACGAGGGAGAGGTGTCGCATAGCTGACACCAGAATTAATTTATTTATCAAATTTTAGAGCCGAATCAAAAATAACACAGAGATTGCTGGCATGAGAATGAAGGTAAGGGGCCAGGGGCCCTAAGAGATTAGCTATACCCCCACTGGAGTCGGAGGGACCAAATAAAACCACTTCAGTCTTACTAGCATTTAACTGAAAATAGTTTTGTGCCATCAAAGTATGTTTGAACGAACTGTACAAGTAAATAGCACTGAACTCAAATGACTGGTCTTAAACAAACTGACAGCCCTGCGTCTAGACAGTGGACGGAGTTGAACTGTGTGCAGGGGTGAAATCAGGACAGACGTCAAATGGATACATTACCATCTGCATGGAACGGTTTGCATTGAAGGACAGTCATTTCGGTTGACCTGTGTTCAGTTTGACCTGTGTTCGGCCGAATAACGAGACTTTGTCTCTGTTTGCTGATTGCTGTTGGTTGTTCATTTTAATTTGACTTGATACTAGATACTAAATTCCTTAAATCTGAGAGCAAGCTCAGTGTTGTTAATCAGCCTGTAATTTCTTGTTCCTCACCACGGAGCAAAGTTTTTTTTGCCTCAACACATACAATGGTGGTGCAGACAACCATCAAAAGAAACATACTTTATCATAGTAACCTGGGCAATGTTTCGAAAAGGACGTATCGTCTTTGCTGAAAACTTTTATGTTTGATGCTAATTATAAAGTGAAATTAAATGACAAGTGGTGGTCTGAGGGTGCATGTATGTCAACACTATCACATTCATGTCATTGAATTAGTTTCCATTAAAGTGTGTGAGAAAGTTATCTGAAATGAAAATGAAAATTCTTAGATGCACTAAATATGATGTTAGAGGGGAAATAAAAGACCAAATTAAGACGGGCTGTAAATGCACCAACAGTATATTTTACTCAATTAAAATCAGAAGATTTTATTGGCTCTTGCAATCGAGTTTCTTCTTCATTTCATGGCTCAGTTTTCCAGTACTTTGCAAGTTTAGGCGATCGGTTGCTTAAATATACATTAAAATAATCAGAAAAATCATTCATGTAAGTGCAGATTGAGGAGCAATAAAGCAACATTTAGTTCTTATCTTTGGTCCAATAAGGACTAAAATAAAGTGTTTTGCCTCTCAAGACTATCCAAGTTCATTTTGAGCAGTTTAAGGTGTTTATCAGTTGATTATGTCACAATACTAAAGAATGTGAGCCACTGTCAACCTGAGTTCATTTTAGAGGAATCATGACACAAACTTGCCACCAAATATATACTTGAAGCTTTAATTACTGTAATAATCGCAGCCTCTGTGTGGTTTTTTGTGTGTCTTCTTTAGAAGTGTATCAGGTTGTTTCTCAGAAAGATGTTGTTGACATGTTGGTGGTTTGAAGTGGCAAAGAGAGCTATAAAGATTCTGTGACGAGGGACGGAGGTCTGATAGCATCATGACCCCTCACACACAAACACACACACACACACACACAATATTTACATGTACAAAAATAACACGTAAGAAAGTACGTCATCAGTACTGCCCTCAGAGGTTTGGAGTTTAAAAGCAACCAAACCCACCTGAAGACGATCATTCTGCTGTTACCAATAAATATCATCTGTCAGTTTGTGCAGTCAATCGATCAGCTACCATGAGGATCCTAATCATCACTCTCCTCCTGCTCTCAGTGTGTCTGTGTGACCTCACCACACCGAGACGTAAGTACTAAACATCATAACACTTCAACTGCCTCTGTTGAGCTTTCTCTCATTTTCTTATGTTTTAAGGTTTTAGGCCTTGTCTTGTCAGAGAACTCGGGCTAGTTCAGGATGTGAGCCTGTAAAGACACTGTATGTGATAACTGGGCAGTACAAGTTAATTAGACTTTAATGAGTATGTGTGTATGTTTATTTCTAATAATTAGAGATGCAGCAATGTGGAGTTTCAGGGCTGAATTGATAAACCTTTATCTGTGTGTTGTAACTGAAACTGATAATCAATAATGTTAATCAGAGCACAATAAAGGCTATTTTTATGTTGACAGGTTTATTTTTCTAATAAATCACTAATGTCTAAGGAGTATTTACCATCTATTAATTGTAAACTTGTTTGTAATAATCAAACATCAGACCTTGTCTACTTATTGACAAGCATATAAAAGCTACAAAAATCATTCAATAGTTACAAAAAGCCTTTCAACTCCACTGTTTAGAAAAGATTCAGGTATTTTATTTCCTGTCCTTTTTTTTATAGTGATCAATTTAACCCGGACAGAAGTGATCACTATAAGCTGTTTTCACCGTATTACTAAACGTAGAATTCATGGCAGAGTTGTTGTATTGGATTGTATTAGATGCACAGGTGTATCTAATGAAGTTACCAGTGAGTGTAGATTCAAAAAGTCAAGAGCAACTGGACTTTAAATTCTTGAAGATATTTTCAAGAATCTAAAACAAGTTCAGTCGCCTTTGACTTTTTGGATATGCAGTAAAAATTTGTTATTAGCATAACAAGTGTAAAACATGCTGTGGATAATATTTTGTCAATTTTTCTATTAACATTAATATTATCCATTTGCATATTCTGTTAAGTAAACCAATAAGAAAAAAAGAATAAAAACTCAGACTATACTTCTGAAAGTAAAGTAAAAACCTGCATCTATTTATTATTTTGCAAGAAAATGCTTCTAATTTGTAGAGTTTAGAGTATAAAAGTGGAATAATTATTCACCTTTTCAGTTTTAAGTTATAACTAATTTGATTTTTTTTTCAAAAAGCTACAATAAAGAAATGAAACAATGATTAAAATTGACACTTAATAATTCAATATCTGTTTATCCCTAATCTTCTATCTTTAAATTATGAATTACTAATTGATTTATGTGTCCTTCTCACAATTAATTTGTCACAAGTTTTTAAGTCTGTCTTAAAATACAGACTTGACACATGTGTTTCTTGCTGTAATCATTCCTCCTGTTCATACTGACCATCAGAAGATCCCTTCATAATGCATTTACAATGTAAATGATGGGTCCTCCTTCTGTTTTTCTGAAGCTAACATGAGGTTGTCAGCTGTCCAAATTAGTTAAATCAAGTCAATATTTTTTAGATTTCTTCTTTTTAGTGACAAATTCATTCTTTTTGTTATGATCTTTCCACTGCAGCTGTTCACTGAGACACAAAGAGAGATTCTTTTTACTAAAAAAGACTGTAACTGTAGAAGATATCTACTTTATTTGACTAACTCAGACTGCTAAAGCCTCATATTATCTTCAGACAACCTTTTAAATACATTTTTGCTCAAAATGAGACTTGATTTTGTCCTTCATTACTTACATCTTTAAGGTCATTTGGAGGGAATCTCTCAATGATCAGTATGAACAGGAGGAATAATTTCAGCAAAACCTGTTTTCATGTGGGCACCTGATCATTGTTTTAGGAAAGACTTGAAAAATTGTGAGCCCGTCCTTTAACGTTTACAGTTTCTATTTTTAGATCACTCTAATGTGAAGATGCTCTCTTTAAAGACATGTAAGCAGTGTGCCACCTGCAAATTAAAATAAGTTTCTCTGTCCAACACTCAACAGCTGTCTCTCTCTCTCACTCTCTCTTTCTCTCACAGGGCGTCATCCCACCCGCAAACAAATCTACACTCCATGTTGCACTCGTGTCACCTCAGCTGATATCAGCAGCGACATAATTGGGGATAAGTACGAAACACAGACTGCCAAAGAAACGTGTGTGGAGGCTATAATGTAAGTTTAAACAGTCTCTGCCACACACACATACACACACACACACACACACACCATAGAATCACTGTCATCTTTCTGTTTTGTTTTTCTTTTTTCAGTCTCCGCAATAGTAATGGAAAGGTCTGTGCTGATCCTGAAGCTGAATGGGTGAAGACACGTAAGTTACTCATAGTGACACAACACACATTAAAAAAAAACAACCTCTCACACAACAAAAAAAACACACAAGCAGTTTGTGATTTGTCTTCTTTTTGCTTTCTAGTCATCGCCGGTATGACATCTGGAAACCTTTGAAGCATCACTGCTTGTCTTCATCTTCCTGCTACTGCATGAGAACATGTTACACACACAGTAACATGTATATACACACATATGTTATATTCTAGCCTTAATAATCTCCTCTGAATGAAAATACTTCTGTCCTTGCAACTGATATATATGCATAAAGTGTATTGTCAAGATATTAATATATTTTTATCCCAAACCACAAAGTGTGTGTGTGTGTTTTTGCTGTTTTCAGAATAAACGTTTAATTCATGACGTGATATTTTGTTGATCATCGTCTCCTTAAAGGTCATGTTGCTTGATTTCTTATATCAAACTTAACCATTGAGATTAACTACAGCCTTGAGTAAGAAAGATATGACATGAATAAAGAAGAAGAAGACACGGATGTGAAAGTGAAGTTTCTAAATTTAGATATTTTGGGGGGAATTCTTAGAAGGAGACAAATTATGGAACCGAAAAAGTGCTCAAAAGGCTCATTTATTAAGTTATTGTAATAGAGAATGAAAGTAAACACAGTGATTGAACTCTAGGCAAGCAGCAGAGGTCAGTAATTGTGATGGATGTTATCTCGCTTTGTGGAAGTGGGTTTTAAGCACTTTTAGCACAATATTGATTTGATCTCCTTCAAATTTCCAAAAAAGATGCGAAACATAATGTGTGTTCTCATTAAACATACTCAAGTGGATGTGACAAGACTGAAAGAGGCTTCTCATCACCTCTTTCCTCCTGAGATGTATTTATAATCTTTTAAGTATTGGTTTTGTCTCCTTCGTCCAAACTCACAATGTTGTGCTTTTTAAATTATTACATTTATTTCTTGTTGTAAACATTTATTGCATTATTAGAATAAAAGGAAACACAGGGATGAACACAACATGTGTTGTTGCACTCTAGACAGACAGCTGTATTGCTCTTTTTGTTCTTTATTTTTTGGCATCCTGGTGGAGTGGAGCTCTGTAACGGTCAGTCGCAGCAAGATGAAGATTTTTATCTTCAGTAAAAGAAAAATAAGTTTCAAGTGTTTAAAGATGTCATACTCTGCACATTTCCAGCTCTATATTTATATTCTGGGGCTCTATTGGAATATCTTTGCATGATTTACAGTTAAAAACTAAGGCCGTTTTATTTCCTGTTCCCTCCCAATGGGCCCACTGTGTTCTGATTGGTTAGCTTCTGGAAGCTTCCTCTGACTCTGAACATCACGTAAACAAACAGTAGTAGTTGGATTTTGCTTCTTTTTCTCAATCTTTACTCAAAACATAAACTTTTGTACATGTTCAAGTCTGAACAAATAGTTGACTGTCATAGTTGATTTAAAGGCTAAAAGGCAGATGAAAACAATTACCAGCAAACAAAGGTACTCTAGTAAGTCTTAATCAAAGCAATAATCAGTACACAAAAGGTACTCTAATACTTTAAATCTTAACTCAAAACACTCATTTGGTCATTAAGCAAAGAAACAGCAATAACTACAACAAACGTCTTCAACTTACTCAAATAATGCATCTTGTGCATAGTCAACTGGAGAAGACAGCTAATAGCACGGTCAAGTCAGCATGCTGCAGCAGACAACGGGAGAGACTGAGCAAGGCCTGAGCCAGTTCAGTTGTGGCCTGTTAGGTTGAGGCTAAGTCTTGCCCACCTAGGACTGGGCAGGAAGGAGGATTTTCTACAGCCGCCCCTCAAATACAGTAACATATTTGATAATTAACAAATTAACCATCATCACCAGACTAAGTGGGTTCTGGTTCTGTGGCCCTTTTCCTGTCTGGCGGATTTGAAGGCTGGGTAAGTGGTCTATGATGAAATGTGATCTGAGTCATCATACATTGCCTGGGGAAGGAAGGCATTCAGCCACCATGAGGAGCAGATTTGGGGTCACATTGTAAGGATAAGCCAGGTCAGGATCAGCCAGGTCTGATGACACATATCCAAGTGGTTTGAGTTGAGGATGCTATCAAAACTGTATTTAGCAGGGCATGAGGACTCAGGCGGACAGCCCAAGGACAGAACAGGGGCTGAGTAAGGACCCTCAGGAGGAAGGCCCGGGGGCTGGAAATCATGACTGGAGGAGACAGGGCAGATGAATGGAGTTGCCCCAGAGGGCGACCGGAAGGCAAGACAGATGGGCAGAACCACTCCAGAGGTTGCTGACACAGGTGGGGCCGCTCTGGAGGTCGACAGAGATGCTCAGGACAAAGACCTTGAGAGCTGAGGCTTCGGCAAAGCCACTGAGAAGGGTGGCCAAGAGGCTGGATGTTGGCAAGGACAGCTGACTGCTCGGGACCAGGTGACTCTGTGGCACTGGGCAGCAGAGACTCTGGGGTGCTGGGCAGCGGAGACTCTGGTTTTTTGGCTAAATGGTGTTCAGTCTGGCGCAGGAGGAGCATAACTGACTCCATGGGTGCTTGTAGTTTTGGGACATTGTGGATACGAGGGAGAGGTGTCGCATAGCTGACACCAGAATTAATTTGTTTATCAAATTTTTGGAGCCGAATCAAAAATAACACCGAGATTGCTGGCATGAGAATGAAGGTAAGGGGCCAGGGGCCCTAAGAGATTAGCTATACCCCCACTGGAGTCGGAGGGACCAAATAAAACCACTTCAGTCTTACTAGCATTTAACTGAAGATAGTTTTGTGCCATCAAAGTATGTTTGAATGAACTGTACAAGTAAATAGCACTGAACTCAAATGACTGGTCTTAAACAAACTGACAGCCCTGCGTCTAGACAGTGGACGGAGTTGAACTGTGTGCAGGGGTGAAATCAGGACAGACGTCAAAGGGATACATTACCATCTGCATGGATCGGTTTGCATTGAAGGACAGTCATTTCGGTTGACCTGTGTTCAGTCTCTTGATGCCACCTTGGTTAAGAGAGGCTGCACCCTATTCGGCCGAATAGCGAGACTTTGTCTCTGTTTGCTGATTGCTGTTGGTTGTTCATTTTAATTTGACTTGATACTAGATACTAAATTCCTTAAATCTGAGAGCAAGCTCAGTGTTTTCTTTTCTTGTTCCTCACCACACAGCAAAGTTTTTTTTGCCTCAACACATATAATGGTGGTGCAGACAACCATCAAAAGAAACATACTTTATCGTAGTAACCTGGGCAATGTTTCGAAAAGGACGTATCGTCTTTGCTGAAAACTTTTATGTTTGATGCTAATTATAAAGTGAAATGAAATGACAAGTGGTGGTCTGAGCGTGCATGTATGTCAACACTATCACATTCATGTCATTGAATTAGTTTCCATTAAAGTGTGTGAGAAAGTTATCTGAAATGATAACCTGTCAAAAAATTCTTAGATGCACTAAATATGATGTTAGAGGGGAAATAAAAGACCAAATTAAGACGGGCTGTAAATGCACCTACAGTATATTTTACTCAATTAAAATCAGAAGATTTTATTGGCTCTTGCAATCGAGTTTCTTCTTCATTTCATGGCTCAGTTTTCCAGTACTTTGCAAGTTTAGGGGATCGGTTGCTTAATCATACATTAAAATAATCAGAAAAATCATTCATGTAAGTGCAGATTGAGGAGCATTAAAGCAACATTTAGTTCTTATCTTTGGTCCAATAAGGACTAAAATGAAGTGTTTTGCCTCTCAAGACTATCCGAGGTCATTTTGAGCAGTTTAAGGTGTTTATCAGTTGATTATGTCACAATACTAAAGAATGTGAGCCACTGTCAACCTGAGTTCATTTTAGAGGAGTCATGACACAAACTTGCCACCAAATATATACTTGAAGCTTTAATTACTGTCATAATCACAGCCTCTGTGTGGTTTTGTGTGTGTCTTCTTTAGAAGTGTATCAGGTTGTTTCTCAGAAAGATGTTGTTGACATGTTGGTGGTCTGAAGTGGCAAAGAGCACTATAAAGATTCTGTGACAAGGGACGGAGGTCTGATAGCATCATGACCCCTCACACACAAACACACACACACACACACACAATATTTACATGTACAAAAATAACATGTAAGAAAGTACGTCATCAGTACTGCCCTCAGAGGGTTGGAGTTTAAAAGCAACCAAACCCACCTGAAGACGATCATTCTGCTGTTACCAATAAATATCATCTGTCAGTTTGTGCAGTCAATCGATCAGCTACCATGAGGATCCTAACCATCACTGTCCTCCTGCTCTCAGTGTGTCTGTGCACCCTCGCCAGACCGAGGCGTAAGTACTAAACATCATAACACTTCAACTGCCTCTGTCGAGCTTTCTCACATTTTCTTATGTTTTAAGGTTTTAGGCCTTGTCTTGTCAGAGAACTCGGGCTACTTCAGGATGTGAGCCTGTAAAGACACTGTATGTGATAACTGGGTAGTACAAGTTAATTAGACTTTAAAGAGTATGTGTGTATATTTATTTCTAATAATTAGAGTTTCAGGGCTGAATTGATAAACCTTTATCTGTGTGTTGTAACTCAAACTGATAACCAATAATGTTAATCAGAGCACAATAAAGGCTATTTTTATGTTGACAGGTTTATTTTTCTAATATATCACTAATGTTTAAGGAGCTTTTACCATCTATTTATTGTAAACTTGTTTGTAATAATCAAACATCAGACCTTGTCTACTTATTGACAAGCATATATAAGCTACAAAAATCATTCAATAGTTACCAAAAGCTGTTCAACTCCACTGTTTAGAAAAGATTCAGGTATTTTATTTCCTGTCTCAGCCTCAAAGTCTACAAGAATTCAGCTTACTTAAGATATGTGGCTAATTAGGCTCAACAATTAGTGTTTGTGTTCAGCTTGTTCACAACAATTCACTATTAGCTTTAGATTAGATTCTCAGTCATCCAGGTCATCGTTCACCCACCGGCCACTTTATTAGGAACAATTGTGCAATCTAATGAAATCCAATGCAACAGCTCTGCCATGAATTCTACATTTATGAAGCTTAAACATTTTCAGTTTTTGTTGACATTGTCAGACAGGTGATAATTCTACTTTATGTTTACTATTGAGGTCGTAGTGGGTTGTGGTGGTGCACTGGAGTGCATTATATTGAATGGTGTTCCTAATATTTTGTCCACTCCCTCCACATACATGAGGAGGGAAAAATACAGTGGAAACCGCATATAGTGATCACAGTTACAGTGATCAACCGCTTATATGGATCAAAAAGCTCAGGACAGAATCAGTCCTATGCAAATGCTGTTTAAATAATTTGATTACAGTAATCAATAGTCCGCTTATAGTGTTCCTTTTGGGTCTCTTCATACATAATAACATATGGAGAAAATAAAATTGAACTACGGTAATTCTATTTTCTTTTTACCTTACTCCCATAATACACCTATGATGTGTATTTAGCGGCTGCTGCATTATTAACATTTTCTTCCTCTCATTCACCAGCTTTCTTTCTTCCACTGCTTTTGAAACAGTCAACAAAATTCAGTAAATGACGAAGCTGCCCATTTCATTACTTTATATTCATGTAATAAATATACAGATGCCAATTAAATGGTAATCTTCATGAGAAATTAAGAAATAGAAATGGCTTATAGCGATCAATTTGACCCGGACAGAAGTGATCACTTCAAGCGGTTTTCACTGTATTAATAAATGTAGAATTCATGGCAGAGATGTTGGATTGTATTGGATTGTATTAGTTGCACAGGTGTATCTAATGAAGTTACCAGTGAGTGTAGATCAGTGGCAGCTGGTGACTCAAAAAATTGGGGAGGACAGGAGGAAAACCAACATGGAATCTTACAACAAACCACATCAAACTATATCATTGTCCCACCTGATGAAATCGGAGGGGTGGGGGGCAATTTTATATGCCAATAAAACAATTGGCTTGAGTGGTGAAAAGGCTGCTTCTTTAAAGACATTTAGCATATACATATTGTTTCTAAACAAAGAAGAGCTCATTTTAGCCATGGAGTGGTACAGATGTGTGATTTTACCAACAAAGTGAAATTCAAATTTATAGTATTGTTCTATTGTGACAACAAATTTATGTTCTCATCAAAAACAGACAATATATCACATGATTTACACGTGTTTCCTATATATTTTCTTAGTATACAGAAATATATAAAGAAGCACAAAGCTTATAATGTGATACAGGTTCAGATCAGTGCTGAAAACTAAAAAGATTGAACACTAAAAACATCTAAAAGTGTTCACATGACTTACACACTCTTATCTATATGTACGATATACAAAATATAGTCTACAAAGCTGACATGTTAACACTAGGGGTGTTAACATGAACACAAACCTCACGGTTCAGAAAGTATCACGGATTTGAGTCACGGATCAGATCATTATTAGGATAAGCGGAAAAAAAGGGGGAGACAAATAAAACTTTGTTTTCTATTTATCTGCAACACACTTACAACCAGAAACAGCAAGGAACTTTTGCACATGGTCTTAAATGAAAACAACATTTAAGATGTCCAATGTTTGAATAAAATAAAAATATATAAAATATTCAATGCTCAGTTATTGCAATATGAGGCATGAAACCTTCATCTTTTAAACGGTCAATGAAACAGCCTCTGTCCACATCATCAAAACTTGATAACGAACATTCACCACTAACGTAGTTAGTGGCTCAGCTGCAGCACATTAAACAGCAGGTAAACATAACTCAAATGTCACATCGGACCCGTTAGACGCTGGTTTGATCGTTGCTCTTCAAAATCCCTGTTAGCGACATGCTGTCTGTCCATGACTTGTACTTTCAGCAGTTTGTTTACTTTGTCTTAAATGAGACATTAAATTTTGCAATTAATCTGCAGTTCATATACCTGCCGAACTGTGGGGGGCAATCCGTACGGATCACGGGTCAACTACAATCCGTTACACCACTAGTTAACACTTGTTATTCTAGTTACTTTAAGCTTATTACTCAATACACAGCTCGGCTTAAAACAAACTAAAGAAACTGTCAGAAGCAGGCAGCCAGACCTCCTGCACTCATTCACTAATCATACAACATCAATGGGTGACTGAACAACTACTCAATTAAAAACGAATGAATGAGTGAGTCCAGACAGCTCACTGTAACTTCAACAAGCAAACTAACGTTACCCACAACACATTATATGATCTCTGCTGCATTCTTGTTAAGGAGATAAATTCACACAACAGCCACACAGAGAGTCATTTAACCATCAGAGATTAAATTAGCGACCAAAGAGACAGAGAGAGAGAAGCTGTATCTGACGCACGTTATCTGACGTCTTCTTCTTTCTATCATGGAGATGAAGTATTCATGTTATAACATCCATTTGTGGCTGTTGGTCATCTTGTTTGTTAGTTTACAGAACTTTATGACTGCTGGTTAACCAGTCTGATATCATTAGCAACAATGACAAACAAGCTAACTCTCCTGGTTGTTTCTCCAGTTGTTTCTCTCTCCAGCCTCCCTGGCAGCGTCCTGCTGCTGCTGCGCTACACAGTCCAGATAATTTCTCCTGTTAGCTTAACAACAGTCCTTAACAGTCCTTCCATGGATGTATAAAGAGTCCTTCAGGCTGCTACAACAAGCCAGCTGTTGCATTGGCTAACGCAAGGAGCTATCTACTGCTGCTACTCTGCCTTACAGTGGAGAGAATTGAAGATGAATTCTGGAAACTATCATTGGACCAACTTGATGTCAATATTACATTCTGGTTGTTGATTGGTTAGAGAGGACGTCCTCCCTTGGAGCATCATTTTACGTGTCATGGCCAATCACAGATTAGCATGAAAAAAAAAAGAAATACATTAAGTCCAATGTAAGAGAGCCCGCCCTGCGGAGGACAGCAGGCACCCGTCCTCCTCTGTCCCCCACTCCACCTCTACCAATTGCGCCCCCCCCCCCACCACCACCACCACTTCACACACTGCCCTTTCTTGTCCTGCCCTGTTGAAGTATTTTAAACAGAATTTCAGTGATAGATTTTTTCCAAAGAAGAGAGAAAAAATACTTTATAAATAATACTGAGATTTGTAATGGTTTATTTCAACCAAATATTCTTTTTTATATTTTGATCTCCCTTTTACCTCTCAAAAGATAGAGGAGGATCAACCTCCTCTGCCTCTATGGACCAGCCTCCACTGGTGTAGATTCAAAAAGTCAAGAGCAACTGGACTTGTTTTAAATTCTTGAAGATATTTTCAAGAATCTAAAACAAGTTCAGTCGCCTTTGACTTTTTGGATATACAGTAAAAATTTGCTATTAGCATAACAAGTTTAAAACATGCTGTAGATAATATTTTGTCAATTTTTCTATTAACATTAATATTATCCATTTGTATATTCTGTCAAGTAAACCAATAAGAAAAAAAAGAATTAAAAAAATCAGACTATACTTCTGGAAGTAAAGTAAAAACCTGCTTCTATTTATTATTTTGCAAGAAAATGCATCTAATTTGTGAGTATAACAGTGGAATAATTATTCACCTTTTCAGTTTTAAGTTCTAATACGACTAATTTGTTTCTTTTTCAAAAAGCTACAATAAAGAAACAATTGTTAAAATTGCCACTTAATAATTCAATATCCGTATATCTCTAATCTTCTATCTTTAGCACATTTTCAAACATAGTTGCATAGTGCTTGTTCTACTGTTTACATTTGTTTACAATGTGAGATCTGTGAAACACTTTGAATTGCACTCACCTGTATGAAAGGTGCTATACAAATAAAGTTAGATTGATTGACAGTAAAAACCAACAGAGGAAACAATAAAACAATAAAAATAGTAAAATAATTTGATTACAAAAAGTCAACAACAGTGAATTTAAAGGTCTATATTTATATTCTTGGACTCTACTGGAATATCTTTGTATGATTTACAGCTAAAAGCTCCTTATTGATCTTATACTGGCCCTTTATGCAACCTCTTGCAGCTGTAGAGTCTTGCTTCAATAAAAACTACAAACTGATAAAGACCTACGTTTCTAAGTTTTTAACCCCTTTAGAAATTAATCACAGTCTGATGTCTATATGAATAAAGAAGTATTAGTGTTGACTCTTGGATTGATCACGTTACAGTGTGTCATGTTTGTTGTATTGATGAGTAAAAAATTAATTCACAGTGACTCTCTCTCTTTGTGTGAAGGTGTGGCACGTTATCCCATATATCTCTGCTGCACGACAGCATATGCTCTAAGGAAGACTGATATTGGGCCAATCAAGAGGTGTTTTGAACAGAAACAACAAGGCAGTTGCCTGCATGCCTTCCTGTAAGTACAGCATGTTCTTTTGAACATTTCTTTAAACATACTAAACCTGAATAAATCTGTATTCATCTCTCTCTGATGTCATTACTGTAATCTGCTGGAAAACTAATTGAGAAGAACTTCATGATACCAGAACACCACTCAGTGACATGAAATCATAGCTGTTTCAGGGTTAAATATACTGTATTACAGGATACTTGAACTTCATTCAGGTTTGGTTCCATAAAGGAATCTGTCAAATGATAAATGTTTGTCTGTTATCCAACACTTAAGACACTGCTGTAACAACAGCAGAGGAATACTGGGCTCTCTTCAAGTCAATATTTAATTAAAAAAAAAAAAACACAGTGGGACTAATGTTTAATAAGGTGTTGTGGATAGAAGCATCAGCCTACATTCAGGTAATATTAAAATGTCTAATTGTTTCATTTCTCTGTTTCCTGTTTCTAGGATTACAACCGACAACGATGAGGAGAGGTGTCTCAGACCAAATCTCCCGTGGCTCAAAAAGGAAATAAATGAGGTGAGAATTAGCTGTTAAAATCTGTTGGGTTAACAAATGTGATATATTACGAGTACATAGAGTGCTATAGTTAGAAGGTCTGGAGAATCAAAATAGTTTCAAACCTTGCAGGATGTGATGAATTTCATTTTTACCATGTTGACAAATTTCACATTTTTGCATGATCAACTGACCTGTTGTGCACTTACTAAAATACTTTAGGTTTTGCTGGCTAAAAAATTGGAATTAATTAATTAGAAGTGTTCTAGTTAAACAGTCTGTATTTTCCCTATGATTACTGCCAAGCTGCAAAGTTCTCTGAAATTATTTGAACTGTAAAAACAAAATACTGTATTAACTGAACTTTTCCAGCCAAGGATTGGTTCACACTATTTCATGGTCCTAATTACTTCCATACAAGTATCCTGGAAAGAATAATATAATTTGGTACTGAATTTAGGGAAAACAGAAAATTCCCTCAATTCTTCAATTTAAAGCCAAGTAAATATTCATTCATCATCCATTTATTATTGAAAATTACGTGTTGAATTGTATTATTACTAGTGATGTGCAGAGAGCCCAGTATTTATATTTGTAGCAAATTATTTATATTTGTATTCAAATAAAAGTGAAAATAGGTGAAAAAATCCAGTTTTTGTTTTTAATCATGCTTTTAATTTTAGGACATTAAAGTGTTAAAATAAGTGTTAAGTGTTTAACCTTTCTTTCTGCCTCTCTGCACCACAGGGAAGATTGGAGTGTGTTCCAGAATTGTAAGGCCAAAAGATGCAATCTGTGCAAACTCACAGATTTGAAGTCCTGGATGAAGATGATCTGGAATAAAAACAGCAGCCCAGAACAATTTCTGATGATTTACTACTTATTGCTTTTACTGAAATATCAAGCTGTTTCAAGCAGAGTTGTTCTTTTTTGGGAGAAATAAACCTGAAGCCAGAAATAAATCATATTAAATTGATTTGAAAAGTGACTGATTGTTGTTTTTCTACATTTATAAAGTTCACTTTTAGTACAGGAGTTCATAGTAGCAGAGCAGATGGACCCAAATACAGGAGACATCAGGCACAGGAACTGAAGAATTATCTTTGTTAAGTCTCAGAAATGCAGGCAAAGCAAAACTGAACAGGACAGAACAAAACTGAGCTACAAAGGATCCAACAAGACTGAACTAAAACACAAGACTGAAATACTAAATGAACTAACGAGGAGATGAGGTGCAGGTGGGGAGATGGGCTGAGAAACTCAAGTGAGGGGAATGAGGAGATGAAACAGGAGAACAGGAAAGAAGCTGATAGGTTGGGGAAAACACTGGGAAAAGGGCAGGGCCTACGAGGCTGAATGCAGGACAGGTGTGAGGGAAAAGC
Organism: Thunnus thynnus; assembly: GCF_963924715.1. Lineage (NCBI taxonomy): Eukaryota > Metazoa > Chordata > Actinopteri > Scombriformes > Scombridae > Thunnus > Thunnus thynnus. The sequence goes on along the minus strand of NC_089537.1, from coordinate 4,233,430 downwards.
AGGCTGGGGAAGAGCACAGGAAGACAGGAGGGAAACAGTGCAAACAGACAACCAAAAACACAAGCAGGCTCAAGAAAGCCTTAAATACCAGCAGGCCAAATACAAACAAAAAACACTACAGAGCTACGTGGGCTTAAAGTCCCAAAATATAGATCTGTTCCATGACCCAAAAACTGATACTTCACCAGTTGGAGGGTGATAAGTATGAAAAACACTAAACCTGCAGCTCAGAGAAACCAGCCTGAAACACATTCTCACAACAATCTGGTCATAAAACAAATATTCTCAGTATTAACCAGGTGAAGACAAAAGTATTTCATATTTCACTTCAGTTCTGTTTGCTCTTCCAATTGAGCACATGTATTATGAACTAGGCAGTAAAATGTGTGGACAAAGGTTCAATGCAACAAGCATCAGTATCTCCACTGGTCCTTAAATATAATCTGCAACATATCTTCTCTTCTGTATCTTAACAGAATACAATGCAATGCAATGTGAAGCAATGATATACACTTACATGTCATTCCATGTTATCTGAGCTTATGATGAAGTAACATCTGTCAGTTACTGATATCAATATGAACTAAAAACCAGCTGAGCTGCAGTGGAAGTTTAGTATAGTGATCACAGTTACAGTGATCAACCACTTATATGGATCAAAAAGCTCGGGGCAGAATCAGTCCTATACAAATGCTGTTTAAATAATTCGCTTATAGTAATCAATTGTCCGCTTATAGTGTCCATTTTGGGTCTTTTCATACATAAAAACATATGGAGAAGAAAAAAATTAAACAACGGTCATTCTGTTCTTTTTACTTTACTCCCATAGTACACCTATAATGTGTATTAAGTGGCTGTGGCACCATTATCAGGCGTTGCAACAGCTCCGCAGGGTTGTGTGGAGGTGTGGGGTGTGGGTGTTTATTTGTAACCACCGTGAAACAAAATATAAGAAAATATTGTTTTCTTCCTCTCATTCACCAGCTTTCTTGTTTCCACTGCTCGCTCTCCTCATCCATTTTCTAGCTTGCTCAACCACCGCTTCTCTCTCTCACCTTTTTTAAAATGAGTCGAGAAGCCGTGTTGATCATCGTCTCCTTAAAAGTCATGTTGCTTGATTTCTTATATCAAACTTAACCATTGAGATTAACTACAGCCTTGACTAAGAAAGATATGACATGAATAAAGAAGAAGAAGACACAGATATGAAAGTGAAGTTCCTAAATTTAGATATTTTGGGGGGAATTCTTAGAAGGAGACAAATTATGGAACCGAAAAAGTGCTCGAAAGACTCATTTATTAAGTTATTGTAATAGAGAATGAAAGTAAACACAGTGATTGAACTCTAGACAATCAGCAGAGGTCAGTAATTGTGATGGATGTTATCTCGCTTTGTGGAAGTGGGTTTTAAGCACTTTTAGCACAATATTGATTTGATCTCCTTCAAATTTCCAAAAAAGAGGCGAAACATAATGTGTGTTTTCATTAAACATACTCAAGTGGATGTGACAAGACTGAAAGAGGCTTTTCATCACTTCTTTCCTCCTGAGATGTATTTATAATCTTTTAAGTATTGGTTTTGTCTCCTTCGTCCAAACTGACAAGTTATTAATACATTTTTTTCTTGTTGTAAACATTTATTGCATTATTAGAATAAAAGGAGACACAGGGATACACGCAACATGTATTGTTGCACTCTAGACAGGCAGCTGTGTTGCTCTTTTTGTTCTTCATTTTTTGATGTCCTGGTGGAGTGGAGCTCTGTAACGGTGAATTGCAGCCAAGTGCCAAACTCCGAGGCTGAAAAATGAAGCCAATGCGGAAGTGCTAAAAACCTGCATTCTATCTAACGGCCATCAGGGGGCGACTCCACTGGCTGCAAAAAGAAGTCCAATTATATGGAATTCTTTGAGAAAATGACCCTACTTCTCACTTGATTTATTACCTCAGTAAACTGTTTCCTAATGAGTTTATGGTCTCAATCACTAGTTTCAAGTCTTTTTCAACACAGAATGATGTTCATTTTGTAATTTATGGACCCATTTAGATGGAATTAGACGATAAAGCAGGATATGCTTTAGGACGTGGCTACATTGTGATTGACAAGTGGCTACCACGGTGACAACGTTAGTTATGTAACGTAACCATGGCGTACAGGCATAGCTGCTGCTATTTGTGTTTTCAGTTCACTAAAGTTAATTGTAACATTGTGGTCGCCTAAATAAAATCTTGTTCAGCATTTGGTTGTAATAAAAGACCCATCAATGAGGTTTGATGGGTCAAAAAACAGGCCAAACGGTTTTAGGCCTGTTTTTTGCTAGCAAAAATTAGCATTAGCATTAGCATTATCACTGTTAACCATAGATTGTAAATGCACCGTGCTAACCAAGCTAGCAGCCAAGCGTTTAAAGAAGTCATATTCTCCACATTTCCAGGTCTATATTTATATCCTGGGGCTCCATTGGAATGTCTTTGCATGGTTTACAGTTAAAAACTCCTTATTTATCTGCTCTTTGTGCAGCCCTTCAGTTCAGCCTCTGTCTGAAACAGGCAGTTTTACCTCCCATCCCTTCCTGATGAGCCCACTCTGTCCTGATTGGTTTGCTTCTGGAAGCTTCCTCCGACTCCGGAGACTACATAAACAAACAGTAGTACACGTTAACAACATGTGGAACAACCTTAGCGGCAACATTAGCAACAAAGACTACAGAACGGACGCCATTTGTGGGCATGTGAAAACAATCTAAGTTTTGGAATTTTAACCATGTTCAACATTCAACATTATAAAAGTATATAAATAACAAAAATTCACAAGAAGCATGTCTCCTCTAAAACTTTATCACTAAAACATATCTAAAACATATCATATTAGCTGGAGCCCAGTGTGACCTTTGACCTGATGAGCACTGAACCAAGCATCTTGGTGTGGGGTCAACGACCTGAGATCAAAGGCTTCAGTACTAATAATGTAGTGATGTTACATATAAGTAGAAAAAGCAATTTCAGAAGAAATTGTGTGTGATTGCTGAAAGCTCAATAATACTAAAATTCTACCAAGACTAACGTTTCCTGCAGGAGATCCAACTAACAATTTCATGATTATAAAACAGCAGTGCTGTAAACTGACACAGCGAACTGTCAGCAGATCACATTTTCATATTTGGACTTTTAATTGCATAAAAAATAAAGGTTGCAGCTCTTACATCCTTATAATATTTGGAGCGCTGGAGTCACATTGCATGATGGTACATAATAAACATGTTAATCAACTTTGTTTATAAGAGCAGATTTATGAGGAGCACTGCTCTCAGAGGACATCGAACCCAGAACTTTGTAATCTAAGAGGGAAAGCTGAGCATAAACAAGGCGAAACCACAGAGCCAGCAGGGGAATCATTGAAACACAGAGAACAAATTCACATTTTGTTGAGGAAAAATTGTTTTGTGAAGTTTCTAGCTCAGAGGTTTGAACATTATTAGTGGTAGCAGGACTTGCTGAGCATGAAGAAGTGAGAGGAGACACACAGCCTGCAGTGGCCTTGTGGCAACATTTTAAGGTATATGTGCTTAATGAGTTAAAACTGGGGATGGAGACATGTTTAGAATGTTTTTTCTGGTCTAAAAACATCTCTGCTCTGCACTCAGTCTGATCACGACACACAGATGAGGTCTGAAAACTGCTGTTGGACTTAAATTGCTCCAAAATTACAAAAGGTATCACAACACAGAATACAACTTTGAAAATTCAAAGTTTTATGAACATTTTAAAGGAGCAGTGTGTAGTGGCACCTAGTGGAACAGACTCGGCAGAAATGGAATATAATATTCATAAGTATGTTTTAATTAGTGTATAATAACCTGAAAATAAGAATTGTTGTGTTTTCGTTACAGCCCGGCTCAATTCAATACTACAAAGGTAAATTTATTTTAAAGTAAGTACTCAAAACACACAAAAATAATAAATGGGTGGTGTAAGTCTGTAAAGTTAGTAATGTAGGGAGTGGATGAGTGAGTGAATGGTTAGTGGGTGTTGTATTGTGAAACAAAGGAAAAAGCAACGCAGCAGTGTGTCGGGGGAGAGAAGACAGACAGACACACCTGCTCAGGTGTGTCCAATAATGCTAATCACTGTTCCCTCAGGAACCTGTTCCTGCTGACAGAGATCACAGCAACAACAAGAAGAGCAAAGCAGAGAGACTGTCACACCTTCATATCTACATAAAGAGCAGGTCTTCATTCACAGAATCCACCATGTTGCACTGCCATGTTTCTAAAGTAGCCCAGATTAGACAAACCAAACACTGGCTCTAGAGAGGGCCATTTTTTTGGAAGTTTCATGGCAACTGTAGGTTCTCTTACATGCCACTAGATGCCACTAAATTCTACACACTGGTCCTTTAAAGTTTGAATGGGGTCTGTAGGATAGGGGATATCTGAGCAGTTGAGTTTCAACTCCCTTAGTCTGCCGTTATACATTTTGATGTTTAAAAAGTAACATAAAATTGCTGGAATATGTTAGAAAACAGAAAAGTAATAGCACACATCTGCTGAATAAGCTGCACAGTTTGACTTTTGAATGTTTTTTGCTTTCAGCAATCACACAATAATAAAGATTGAAGAGGACTAAAGTGTGATTGATCTCAATATGTCATCTAAGTCTGCCCTTAGGAGGACGAAGGCGAAGGACAGTCACTATGAGTGCATGACTGAGTGAATGAGTCAGTCAGTGAATATCAGTGAGTGAGTGAGTTAATGACCGAGAATAACTCAGTGAGTAACTGAAATGTGTGTCAGATCTGTGACAACACCCATGAAGACATTACAAAGTTATGTGTTTCCACTTATGTCATCATTATCAGTTATTTTCAGCCAAGGGAATCTGAGGGTGGATCTGCAGAAACCACAGCTGTCCCATTAGTCAGGCCAACACAGACACAGGAGTAATAATCATAATAATAAAGAGCCTAAATATTATTTAAGTTAAGCAATACTTTTATAAAAGGGATCTCATTTTATACATAAAATCAGATGATTAGTTGATTAATTTCATGATTAGTACAAGTACAGTTACCAGTTGTATGATGTCTTAAGTGGCTCCGGAGAAGCTTTGTTATCTGAGGAAATAACCCTGGTGATGTCATTATGATGTCATCAGGTTATCTCAGTTTGGGACAAGAAATGAAGACAACAAACGTTAAACAGAGAGCCTTTGTCACGCAGTGGAGGTGTGGATTTTGAAAGATGTGGTCAAGTAACACAAAGGATGGGTCTGACAAAGAGGTATGATTATGCATTATGGGAAGTGTAGGATCCAGCGGTTTTTAAACCTGACTCATAGTAGGAACTAAAAGTCAGGACATTTCAGTTGCTTCAATTCTCACCATTCATTCAAAAATCTGTCTCTTCTGAGTCACAACTTCACAGAAGTGCAGTGGGTCACTGGAGAACTACTTTAAAATCACCACCATACATAAGACATTGTGGATAAAAGAGGAACTTCACCAATATTACACATCAAACTGTGTTTCCAGGCGGTGGGGACTTCTACTGCATGCAAAAATAGTAGTATAAAGCTTTTGTGTCTCCAGAGGAAGCTGTATGAAATCTGATAAATGGCCTCAAGTGATGTCACATGAGTCAGCGTCAGTTAGGGCTGAAGACTACAAGTTTGAAAATGACCAGACCTCTGTAGCTCTTCATCTCTGCTGGAGGCAGCAGCTCCAGGATACATTACATCTCTGTCGGCCGTGGAGTTGCATTGTGGGTAATGTAGCGCAATGCTAAATCGGTGGCGTACTCTTAATGGATTTCATTCTTGTCTCTGAATGTCCACCACGCCCCCTCGCTTTCTTTGCCAATCTAAAAGCTTAACCAAGTCAAATTCAACTCAATTAAAATCCATTTGATGGGTGAAGGACACATTGACGTCTTCTTCTGCAGAGTTGAGATCAATAAAAATCAGCTTGTGAGGACAAAGGGTGGGATGGATATATAAAGGGTGTGGACCAAATGTACCTTCAACCGAGGTACATTTCCTAGTGTTTTCCAGTGTTTTCAACTGCATCTTAAAGTCCTACTATGGGGAAGTCTGTCCAGGGTGTGAAGGAAGGTGGTCTATCTCCACCGTGCAACCAAAGATTCATGTGTATCTCCACAAAGATGGAAAGAAAAACAAACTAAAACAAACCTTGCTTACCAGAGAAAAACTTCACTCACAAAACTTGCAGCACGCTCATGTAAACACGGACAAATAACAATTCCTTAAATAGCTCCTACAATCAGTTTATGAACCATATCTCTCTCAGGGGTGTCTGTGAGATGTTTAACAAGCAAATAACAATGTTACTTGTATCAGTAGACAACATATCTGTACAAACATGACTTTAAATATTTCTCTCCAACTTGCCAAGAAAGTAATCATATCAGAAATAAACAAATTATAATCAACAAAACATTTTATCACAATAATCCCCCCCTCATATTTCCTTTAACCCATTACATCATTGATGGTGTGACCTACAGTCCATAACCAAACGATATTCTGTTTACTGTCATAGAGGACAAAAGAAACCAGAAAATATTCACATTTAAGAAGCTAAAACGTAAGAAATGACTCAAAACAATAGTTGCTGATTAATCGACTAATCATTGCAGCTTTATAGTGTGTCGTCCACACACAGAAACGAGGCTTCTCAAGCCCGAAAACAGCCAGAATATTGTGTGTCTTGCTTATTCAACGTGGAACATGTCTTGTCTGATTGAGCCAAGAGTTCATCTGTTATAACCCACTTCACAGACTCTTAGCCTGACTGAAGAGCTGACGCAAGCTGTGCCTCATCTGGAGGGGAGATGAGGGATGGAAAAAAAAAAAGGAAAGGAAGATCAAAAGGGAGGACAACAGATATGAGAGGAGTAGTAAGAGAGAGCACAGATTGATAGAAGGGTGAAAGGAGGAGGAGGAGGAGGAGGGATAGATGGAACAGCAGATGGAGGCTAATTGAAAAGATGGAGGTGAAAGAGAAGTACAGGACACAGGAGGACTGTTGTCTGTGTACTGTTTCTGGTGAGTGGATGATCCTCTTGTGCTTCTATCTTTCTGAGGACAAAAACCTTGGGAAGTTTCTGGATAAAGGACGGGGTTAGACTTCTGGTTGTGAAGGTAAAGGGTATGGATAGATTTCGGGAATCTATTATTGCACAAGCAAAAATGTGCAAATATGTGTATGTGGTTCATTTTCCCAAGGCACAAATGCAAGTCATGCAGGCACAAAAGCACAACGTCAGGGGCACTAAGGGTGTTTGAGAAAGTTATCAGTACAATATTGACCCAAATCTGTCAGAAGAGTTCTCAGTTTCCAGCTGCAATACTGGAGGTTTACTTTAAAGTTTACTGAGCAACATTGCTGCCAAATGACGTCTCTGTTCAGTTTTGTTCAAACAGACACAACAGTAGGCTGCAGTATGTCTGTCTGCAGCTGAACATTTCACAACCCATGGAGGTTTTCATTTTTGAATAACATCAAATATCTAATTACTTTTGTTGTTTCTAATATGACAGTTAAATGCAGAAAACACAAATATTGCTCATTTTTGAAAATGGAATAAGTCAGACTTTGAAATGTATAAAATACCTTGACCTGCTTTTCAGCACTAGTGGTTTCCTCAATCTGCTACGTGTGGCAGCAAACAATTCAGCTGTGTGGCAAAATAAACGCAGGGCTGCAAACAAAAGCACTAACATACAGGTTCAACTAGTGTCTCAATCAGACATGCAGGCCTCCACCAACAAAACAAGACAGCCCTGATGTTTACAGCTGCAATAAGTCGATCGACAGAAATTTAATAGAAGACTGTTTTTTAAAAGTTTATCTGAAGCTAATATGAAGCTTCAGCGTCCAATTGAGTCAAATCAAGTAGATATCTTTCAACGTTACAGTCTTTTTAGTGCCAAAGTTCCTCTTTTTGTTACTATACTTCCACCTGCAGCTCAACAGGGAAACACTGTCCGAGGAAACACAAAGAGGGAATTTGATGCTAAAAAGACTGTAAATGTGTCAGATATCCACTTGATATGACTAACTCAGACTGATGAAGCTGAATATAAGCTTCACATCAAGTTTAAATGACTGTGTGGACGCACTGTGGATTTTGGCCTCAATCGCTTACATTGAAAGCACATTTGAAGGATCTTTTAATATCCAGTAGGAAAACCTATTTCACTGTTCATATGTGCACCTGACTGTTGCTTTAAGATGCACTTAAAAAATTGTGAAACTGTCCTTTAACACAGACCCCTGTGAGCACAGGCTTATTTAACTCTATAACACAGCAGGAAAGGTTTGTTTTTATAAAAGTATTTCTCAGAGGCAAAGCTGTTCTGAGAAGTTTTTATCACCTTGAAAAGGGCAAAGAGTAAAAGAAGAAGAAGCTCAGCCCAAAATCTGCACTTTTCTAATTGTAATCTGACATATTGATGAATATCTCAGAAAACTGTACAGTACAACAGATGATTGACATTTTTTTTTACCATCACTCAGGATGAACTCTTCCAGCTGATTGGACAAATGCGCCCCTCGTTAGCCTGTGCTGCTGCTGTTTGTGTAATATTTATATCTCATATGTTTCTTACTAGTTTTCCAGATATCAGTCTTGCTTGTCTTTGTCTCTTCTGACTTCACCAATGAGATGATGTCAACCTCTCAGAAATAATTGCACTCCAGTCAGCCACAGTCCAAAATAAACAGGACCCCTCCCAGAAGAAACACGAGGCCTCCCAACAATGAATTAGTTTCACCCTCAAGTTTGTTTCTTCTATTTACCAGCGGAGGAACATGCGCTCTTCCTCATTGACCTCTGACCTCTCATAGCATGGGTCAGTGTGAACTGTCAAGTGCGGATAAACACACACTGCCATGGTGGGCTTACTGTGGCCAACGGAAATATAAACACTAGATAAGAACAAGAAGAAGTGACAGAGAGTTTAAAACCAGAGTTCTTTTTAGTTTGTGGCAGAAATACTGTAGAGAAGTAAAGTTTTTCACATCAACTAATCTTTCTAATCGTTCATGACAGGTTTGCATCGCTTATTCTTTCCACTTTGTGCGTCTGATGCAGGTTTCAAACATGATAAACAGAATAAAACTCAAACTTTTTATGCAAGAAAGACAAAGAAACCAGCCAGTTGTAACAGAGTGTTAATCGATTGTGTGTTTTTATTTTTATCAATAAAGTTGAATCCTAAAACAGCAGCACTGGGAATAATCTCTGCAGGTTTCAACGTTTTATTCAATTTATTAAATATTCTTTTGGTTACAGCAAAGAAATATATAAGCTGGTATATAAGACGAGGACGCAGCTTCCACAGGAGAATCGAGGTTAAAGGAAGTGTGAGAGCATTTGAAAAAAATGGCTCCCACTCATCAGAAATAATATCTTAAGCCCATGAAATGAACAAAATTAAACAAAAAAATCAATGTCAATGTTGCGTTATAATGCAGCTTTATTATGAATCCATAAGCTCTTATTACTTACTCTCTTTTTATTTGTTTTTGTGCTTTGTTTGTTTCCCAATTTCTTATTTTTTTTCTTTTTTTTGCATCTTTTCTTCCTCCTGTTTTTTAATCTGTTTTGTTGTCATTGTTGTTGTTGTTGTCTGTGTATTTGTTTGTGTGTTTACTGTCTCATTTCTGCAACGGCATTTATAAGATTACGTGAGCAAATTACAAGACTTTTTTTTAAATACTAATTTTTACGCCTTTGTGGTCAGTTTAAGCCATTTTCTGCTTAGTTTCATGAGGAGGAATTGGTAAATTAGCACAAACCATCATCACTGTTGCTATGGTTACCTGCGGTTTATTGTTTTTCTCAGTTGCTTTGGCCATTTACAATTATTTTTACCATTTTTACCATTTGTAAATGTTTTAGCACATTTAGGCAAATGATTATGTACAGTTGTATATAATTTGAACAATTATTGGCTGTATATGTCTTTGTAATCAAAATAGATTATGTTTCAATAGTTTTACTCTCAAAAATATGTTAGATTTCTTTCATTGTGTCAGTAATCACATGCAGAATGATCCATCTAACTGTCAAAATCTGCCGAGTTCATTGATGCACTGATATGTAGACGTCTAAAACTGCTAAATTGATACATTTGTTATCAGGTGAAACTCGAACTTCACTTAAGAACGCAGAGTTTTTCACATCTTAGATCAACCGATGGCACCTGCTGTCCAGTCAGCTTACAAACTCGGCAAACAGAGTTACTACAGTTTGTAGTAACTTTGGACGAGGCAACAGAGGTGTGAAGTGGAGGTGTGAAGTTTACCATCAACGACAAAATCAGATGTCTGTGCCTGCTGCAGTGGATGTTGCTTGTGATGACATAACAGAGGAAGTGTGGAAGTGTGCAGAGGATGGTTGCAACATGCGAGACGAGCAGTAGGTGTGAAGCCAAACAGAAGCGACAGGATGTCCCGTGATTCCAAGTATGTTACTACACTGCTGCATATAGATATCAGATATTTTTCTGTTTACTGTGCTGTAATGTGTTTTGTTTTGACCATTGCAGGAAAATGAAATTGTTTTTCCTCACATTGCATGCAAATCTAAGTGATCTTTTGCTTTACACAGTGGAATATGTCTACTGGTACAGTAAATAGAGAAAAACTGTAATACACTTTTGTGCACTGAGTCAGAGCAGCAGCTGCTCTATTTGTTTGCGTTTGCTTCGGCACATTTCTCGCAACATTTTTCAAGTTCTCAGCACTGAATATGCATTTCCCAAAGCAGCTCATACATGCAGGAAAACACTATAGTTAACCTGCAAAAAGCTGTAACTCACCCAAAACCTTTAATCCATGCTTCAAAATTAAGTTATTGCATCAATGAATAGGTCAAAGCCACTAAAATGACACGTTCTTTTGACACTGTTTAAAACTAAAATGTTTAGATGTTTGGTCAGAGTGACCGTGGACTCTGGAAGTTTGTTCCTCATCTCCTGATCTCCACAGTCTTGTCCTCCATGCTTTCACTGACACTGAATGCCTGCAGTACCAGACTGTTGTTTTTCTGAACCTAACTGACTGCTTTTGTGTGTCAAAGTGACTCTTCAGATGCTAATTTCAAGAATACAAGGTTTCATATTCCACTATGTAAAGCAAAAGAGCTTTTAGATTTGCATGTAATGAGAGGAAAAACATCTTTATTTTCCTGCAATGGTCACAAAACACATTACAACACAGTAAAACAGAAAAATATCTGAAAATTGAAAGAAAACATCGGCCTACTATATGCAGCAGTGTAGTAACATACTGGGAATCACGGGATATCCTGTCACTTCTGTCTGTTTGGCTTCACACCTACTGCTCGTCTCGCATGTTGCAACCATCCTCTGCACACTTCCACACTTCCTCTGTTATGTCATCACAAGCAGCATCCACTGCAGCAGGCACAGACATCTGATTTCGTGGTTGATGATGGTTGATGAAACTTCACACCTCTGTTGCCCCCGTCCGATGTTCATCTGAGCAGCAGCTCCTCCATGTTCACAAACTGTAGTAACTCACCTGTAGGCTGACTGGACAGCTTGATGTAAGATGTGAGAAACATTTGTAAGTTCCAGTTTCGCCTGACAACAAATTTATAAGTTTAGCAGACTTTACGACCACTGAAACATGGACTCGGCAGATTTTGACAGTTAGATGGATTAATCTGCATGTGATGACTGACACAATGAAAGAATTCTAACATATTTTTGGGAGTAAAACTATTGAACTGAGAAGAAACATAATCTATTTTGATCACAAAGACGTATACAGCCAAAAATTGAAGATAATTGTACATAATCATTTGCCTAAATGTGCCAAAACATTTGCAAATGATAATAAAGAATGAGAAATGCTCTTTCTGTAAGAAAATGTTGTGAAGAATTTCACATATTTCCTGCACTGGAACACCTGGTTGTGTGTTATTGTTTACATGAGAGACAGAATATCACAGAAAAATCATCAAAAACAGAGTAAACAACAAACATAAACACTCTTTTCTTTTCATAATCAATTTTCAAATACCAATTCAGCATTTACATGTTTGCATGTATGCCAGTATGTGTTTGCACTAGAGCTGCAACAATTAGTCAATTAATTGATTAGTTGCCTACTATTACACTAATCATCAACTATTTTGATAATCGATTAATCATTTTTTAAGGAAAAATTTCCAAATTCTCTGATTCCAGCTTCTCAAATGTGAATATTTTCTAGTTTCTTTAGTCTCTATGACAGTAAACTGAATATCTTTGAGTTGTGGACAAAACAAGACATTTGAGGATGTAACGTTGGACTTAAGAAAAGCTGATCAACATGTTTCACCATTTTCTGACATTTTGTCGACCAAACAACTAAAATAATCAACAGATTATATGAATTATAATGAAAATGATTGTTAGTTTTAGCCCTAGTGTGCAGGTGTAGGTATGTAGGTATGTGTCTGCATACCTGTGGGACAAAAAACAAACATGACGGGTTCTACATGATAAAAGCTTTTATACATAAAACATATGTGGAGTCACAGGTTTACAGTTGTGGTCAAAAGTTTACAGATGACATCGATGCTCAGTCTCGACCTCGTGTGCATGTACACAACCAGCGTTTAATACACTCGACTGTATATAAAAAAAACGAACACATAAAATACATAACAGTCAGTCTCTGTACAAGGTAATAATGTTTTATTTTTGGCTGTTTTGAGTAGAACTGAAACCCTGTTTGTGCCATTTTGGATAAAGTCCAGTGTTCTGTACATGTTCTGTTATGCTGATGTGTCTGTTAGCTGATATGATTCTTTTAACTGAATTTCACATATCATACAGAGTCCTCCCTCGGAAAAGTCTGGAAAACCTGCCAGGAAACGTTATTTCCCCACCCATTTTCATTCAGTCGTTTATTTAATATAACGGCAGTTGTGATAAGAAGGATTTCAAATAATTTCGTCCCACTAAGGTGTAGACGAGTTTCAGATGCTTTTCCACCCTCTCAAGTGAAATTATAGCTAGAAACAGTGAAATTGAAGGCAGATTAAATCAGAAATACAGAACTATCGCCTTTCAGAGTCCCATAGTGGTTGATTTCTGACTTTGGCAACAACCGCTACACATGAAAAATAACATAAACAATCAAATGGACCATCAAGATTCACATGAGCTACAGTAATATATATATATATATATATATATATATGTATATATATATATATATATTTCCTGAACTCCCAGATGAAGCTTTATCATCCCATTAGGACAGTAGGGAGGCTCGGGTAAATCTGAGGGGTCTTGAGATGATTAACAGGAAAGGAAAGCAGATAAACATATTTCTGATACACAATATTATATTTAATATTTTCAGAATTTTCTTCAAATATTTGTTGCTTTTTTCTAGTGAATTACTGGATAATTTTACCAGTTTTGGCTATATAGTAACAAGGGAAAAAAGTAAAGCTTCGGTTGAACTGGTCACTACCAGTATGAAACCAGGGATCACAATTATTTTGAATGATCTCATGTGTTTCCTATACGGAGCTCCAGGAGGCTGACGAGATCAGTTATTTCCCAGCTGGTCGTTTACATCAAACATAAACAGATCTGCCAAGTCTGCATCATATCATTTAAAAAAATAACTTCATGATTGTCAAAATCAGTGATTCTCCACCTCATGTTGTAATTCCTTTGGTTGTCAATAAAATCAAACAAAATATTACTAATATATCATTTTTGTGTCCTGTTTTTAAGCTTCATTGTGGTTTGATGCAGGCATGAACTTACTATTAAAGTTAATAGTTGTCTTTTTACCTCCAAAACTGATGTATTTTTGGAAGTTAAGCCTTCATTTTCAGCCTGTAGGTTGTTTTTATGATGTTTGATCATGTGAAATAGTCCAAACAGAAAAAAAAATGTTCTTGTAATTGGAGAAGTTTCCATTCTGCATGATATTGCAGGCACTGTTTCATGTGTGGATGGTTTGGAGTTGAGAGATGTTGGGAACCAGTGTGATAATACGTCTTCAATAAGAGTTCCTTCACCTCAGAAACTCAGTCCCTGCAGAAGCAAATGATATGTTCTGTAAAAGTGTCCTTGAGTTAGACTTCTGCATTCTGAGTCGCTCTGAATACGAGCCGCAGTTCTGTGTTATGGTCAGATCACAACGGTCTCGGTCTGCAGGATGGACTGGGCTCGGGATTTTCGGGGGGACTGGGAGGAGTTTTCGGCGCCGTTTCGGCTGAGTGACAAGGTGTGCTGCCTGTAGTCCCGCCCCACGTAACGCTTGAGAGACAGACTCCTCCACGTCCTCCTCAGCTCGCACTGGACCTTTTTGAAAAACACAAAAGCTCACGTCACGGGTCTGTGAGGCAGAAAATTATACTCATATTCATAAATACAGAAACCTGTGTGTGCAGGCTCACCTCGCTGTTGAGGAAACAGTAGAGGACCGCCACGATTAGACCCTAAAACACACACACATACAGCATCAGTTTGTGGTTATGCATGAAGAGTTTTCGATTTAAAAATGACAAGTACTGTGCCAACAAAAAGGCTTCTGGCATGAAACTAAAAATGACTTTTAATATAATTATTTGCTGCATATTTTGAAGCTTTTCACCTACAATTCATTAACATTTTAGAGGACATCTGCACTGCCAATGGAGCAACTGAGCATCAGATTAGGGCTGAAGTGAAGCCTTTATCAAATCTACGCAACCCTATTTTCCCATCTTGTTGTATCTAAATGACTAATGGGGACAAATACTTTTGAAACTGGTCCAGTATTGAGCGAGAGCGCTTCAGCCTGCAGCTGCGAAACAGGTTGCAATGTAATCATTTCCTGCAACAACTCAACTCTCACAAGATTTCAGAGTGAGCGAGACTTGGTTAGACATAATAACAAACAGACCGGATCAAGCAAAAGGTAAAGAAAAGTGTTTTATTTCTCTGGATGATCCTTTCTATAATGTTGTCAGACACTTATAATAACAGTCTGAGCCTGTCAGAAATGAAAGTCAAGGACTTTTAGTGGACGCACATTGACGGGACGCTATTGTGCCGTCGGATTACACTGCAGCCTGTTTTGCAGCTGCCGGCTTTTCAAAAGTGACCTTCCTTACGCTGGTGGTTCTGTACCTGGAAGGATCCGAGACCGAGGTCAAAGAAGATCTTGATGTGTCTCATGTTGTTATCAGTCGGCTCCATCATGTAGACAAACACCACGTAGTTCACCCCAAACAGAGGAATCAGCAGGAGGGTTGACTTCGCCAGACGCCTGCAAGACACACACACACACACACACACACACACACACACACACACACATAGTGCTGGATCACATCAAGTTTTTAATATGAAATGTGAATATCAGTGATATCTTTTATACACTTTTATCTAAAGTACATTTTTGACTTTGGATTTGTAATGTTTCAGATTGAGAGCAGCGTTTTGGGAGCGTACCTGTATTGTGATTGCTCGTTTCCTCCAACATCAGTGCAGCGCAGTTTCTGCACCAGGATGCGGATGATACTGATGAACAGAATGAAGTTAATCTTGTGGAGAAACACAGCAGACAGACGGAAACATATTAGCAAACGTCACTTCTTCAACATCAGAAAGATCAGAATCTGTGACTTTGCTAAGCAACAAAATATGTCTTGATGATTTCAGGCTAATTTTAACAATTAGTATAAAGGCACAGTAAGTACTTTATACTTGTCATCAATGAATTAAAGCAGAGATGTAGATAGAAAAATAAAGATCAGGATGTTTTGATATGAAATGTTGGATGATTGAATCTGTTTTCAGATTTTATCCCTGTGACTCAGCAGCCATTAGACTGTTTATAAATGCTTGTGTTGGATGGTAGAAGCACTGAGATATCACACTATAATAATAAGAAAGGTTCCCAGATGTACTGTATATGGAATAGGGAAGAGTGATGAGTGAAGTTTCAGCTAAAGTGAGGCATAGCAGGTGAAAAGGTTAAAGGTTAAAGAGGACATATCATGCATATTTCCAGGTCTGTATTTTTATTCTGGGGCTCTACTAGAATATATTTGCATGATTTCCAGTTGAAAAAACTCCTTATTTATCTTCTACTGGTCCTTTATTCAACCCCTCAGTTCAGCCTCTGCCTGAAACAGGCTGTTTTAGCTCCTGTCTCTTTAAGGCCCCGCCTCCTGATGAGCCCACTCTGTTCTGATTGGTCAGCTCCTGTAGGCTCCGGAGGCTAAGTAAACAAACTATAGTAGCAGGATTTTACTTCTTTTTCTCGTTCTCAAGTCGAAATATAAACTTCTCAAATAGATCCGTACATGTTTGGGCCTGAATCTGATCCAAAAAATGCGGAGTGGACAACGTGACCAACCTTAGCGAGAAAGACTAACGGACGGCTGTTTGTTCTGTAAGTTCACCTCAAATTTTGGAACTGTCATGTTCAAAATAGAGATCCAACATTATAATAGTATTTAAATAACAGAAAATCAGAAGAAAACATGATATATCTACCTTCAAGATGTAATAGAATCCAAAATCTACTATATAACTTCTGTCAAAATATTCCAAACAATGATCAAAAACAACAACAAACAATTGCAGTATTTATGAAGTTGAAACAGGACATTTGAGAGAAATAATCCATCGTAAAGAATAACTGCTTCAGTTAATAATATGTGCATTTTATAATAAATACTGTGTTAGCAAAATAATGTGAATAACAAAATTAAGTCACGTTATTGAACTTTAGAACAGAGTTTCATCATGATAAGATGTCGGTGCGACAAACTGGCACAAAACTCACAATGACAGACACCATGATGGGCCAGTTTAGCAGTCTGACGGGGACGGGGTCGTCGTTGGTCTCCCAACACCTGGAAACAAGGAAATCAATCAGTGAGGTTTTCACGAGTGTGTCAGTGTTTCTAAAAGCTGAGTTTATCTTTACTTGCTATATTAAGTTGTTCAAAATTGTATTTTGTTTACATGTTTAAGTGTTTTTTTCAATAACATGAGGAAGCCAGATTTTGATATCTACATTCTCATGTGTGGGATTCAGGTCTCTGTCTACAGGATTCACTTCTCAATTACTCAATAATGAGTAGATTGTCAGAAGATTAATCTGTAATTATTTTGATAATTAAATAAGTGTTTCAATCACTTTTCCTGCAAAGCTGGTTCCAGCTTCTCATATTTGACAATTTGCTGTTTTGTTTTTCTCATATATGACAGTGAATTGAATATCTGAAGGTTTCAGACTGTTAGTCAGACAGAACAAGTAAATAGAGGACGTCACTGTGGCCTCTAAGAAATTGTGAATGCAATTTTTTCACCAATTTTTAACATTTCATAGACTAAACAATTAACTGAATAATTGAGATTAATCCATAATAAAAAAGAATCCTTATCTGCAGCACAAATCAAAATAATAATGTTTTTTTGTCAGAAAACTTTGTATGTCAGAGAAATCTACTTACAGTGGAAGTGATGGGGGACAAAATCCACAGTCCTCCTTCTGTGCAAAAATGTATTTAAAAGTTTATCTGAAGCTAATATGAAGCTTCAGCGTCCAAATGAGTCAAATCAAGTAGATATCTTTCAACGTTACAGTCTTTTTAGTGCCAAAGTCCCTCTTTTTGTTACTATACTTCCACTGCAGCTCAACAGGGAAACACTGTCCGAGGAAACACAAAGAGGGAATTTGATGCTAAAAAGACTGTAAATGTGTCAGATATCCACTTGATATGACTAACTCAGACTGCTGAAGACTCATATAAGCTTCACATCTACTTTTAAAAGACTGTGTGGACACACTATGGATTTTTTTTTGGCCTCCATCACTTATATTGAAAGCACATTTGAAAGATCTTTTAATATCCAATATGAACAGGAGGAATGATTTCAATGAGGAAAACCTCTCACTGTTCATATGTGTACCTGACTGTTGTTGTTGTTTAAGACACACTTGAAAAAATGTGAACCTGTCCTTTAAATTGCAAAGCATGTAATTCTTCAAATTACTGAAGAGAATGAAAATCACCCAAACTGGATGTACACAGTTTTAATCTGATATGTGAAGTCTGTTTTTTTTTTCAGTTTTAAAACCAGCATCAGAGGAAAACTATCTTTATGAATCCTGGCTGTGCTGCTGGAGGCCACTAGAGGCTGACAGTCTTCTTGTTTATTCAAATGTCACACTTTGCTCACATTGCTGCCAGAGCAGGAGGTGCAGACTCACCTTGTGTCCTCGAGCTTTATCCTACATATAACCCAGGCCACCGTGAATACAAAAGGGATTCCTGAGAGAGAGAGAGAGAGAGAGAGAGAGAGAGAGAGAGAGGAGAAAGTCTGTTTAGATTCTCAGTCTACCAGACACTGAACATCTTCATGAGGTGCCACACAGGAAATATGATGTCTACGCACAGATACACACATGTACATTAAACAGCCGGGGCTGGATGGTGATGCATTAGGGAGGAAGTGTTGGTAAAGTGGTGATGGATGGTGGAAGGAGGTGTCACATGGCAGCGGCTGAGGCAGAACGGAACTGAGCGAACGCAGAGGCCAAGAGACTGTTTATGACCCGGCTTTTCTTTAAATACTGTACACTGGTCCACTTCACCAGCGTGACGCACTGTTCGTCGCTCTGTCTGTTGCTCTGTCTGTACTGTATGTGGGCGTCGACATGTGAGTGTTGGGTTGAAGTTTTTTGCAAGAAATGTTGTGCAAAAATGATGAAATGGGCTGAATTGTGAGTTTAAATTGACAACATGCTTATAGATTTAAGATATTTTGATTGATATATATTGATATATGGCTCCCTCCTACTACTACCTCAAGTTTTTTCCACTATAACTTGCATATTACATTGATTTTGCACATATTGTAAGAACTTTGAGTGTATGGGTATATATATATATATATATATATATATATATATGCTATTTGTATGTATACTGTATATATAACTGAATTGTGTTTTTTTATTTCTTCTTTTAGTCATGCTTTTATATACTTTGCACTATTTTATTGACAATTTTATTGTTTTATTCTATTCTAATTAAAAATATTTTAATATTTGTTAATGCATTTTCTGTGCGTGTAGAGTTGAAAGGCTACAACTGCATTTCATTGTGCAATCCTGTATAAGATTACAGCTTTTTCTCTGAAAATGACGCTATGAGAGCGCTGAGAGTGAACCAGAACAGTAAAGTTGTAGCCGGACAGATAAACAATGCGCTGAAACTCACTATAAAGCTCCGTAAAGCCGAGAGGAGCTGCAGAGTCGCTGATAATTCTCTGTAGGTTCATCACTACGAGCCACAACCAACACATTACACACTGACAAAGCAGCCTCTTGACATCCACCCTTTTTTAAAAAAAACGTTGGCATACCCAAATGGAAAAGCTTATAACAGAAGAACTGAAAGGCCAGAATGTATTAGACTTCATTTGAAAGGTGACTTCTTCTAGTTTCTGGAAAGGTGCTTGTTTAGCACATCAGTTCAAATATGGCTCAAAAAAGTGGTTTTGGTCCTTGTCTATAATGAGTCATATTTTGAATAACAATAACTAGGACATGCTTTATGCCAGAACTATGCAAGTCACCACATACCTTCTACATCTGGTCAACCACATCTGTATAAAATCCCAGACCTCTAGGTCTAACCTTTATCGGAGCTACAGAGTTTTTAGTTTGTGGTGTCACTGGTCTCCCCAAACCTCTCCAAAACATCTCAAAGAGGCCAAATTGTGCCTATTGGTCATTACTGCGTGATGCTAAGCTGCTTACAACTGGCATAAGCAGGTAACTGGTGACCTGGTGGATGTTAAGAGGTTACTGTATGTCATTTAGGAAAGAGAGAAAACTCTGGTGACAATCAGTACAGTTTATGTGCTGCTTTAAGTCCAGTAATCTGACCTCCTCGCTCATGTTTTCAGATCATTTTTATTCAAGTCAACACTAAACTGGCTAAATATCTTCTTACTTCTCTGCACAATTTTACATCATAGCCAATATCAGCAGTGTGCATTGCTATTTGTCATTGCAAAATATGTGAAAGTTACTTCATGAATTCAGACATTTGTACAATTTCATATTTTTGAGAAAGACGAGATGTCGTCAAGTCACTGCATCTCCAAATTTCAGTTATAACATCTTTTTTCTTTTTTGTTTCAAGTTTTAAGGTTGGAAAAGAAATTTATTCCACTCATTTTATACACATTTCCTCAAAATTCAGCCTGGTATATTTGGTATCTTTGAAAACTTCTCAATCAGAAATTAAAATAAAATTGACTGACCTGCTGCCAAAGTCCTACCCGCCTCAGTGCAGAAGGTTTTAACTTGGTGGGGGGGAAATGTTTAGGGATGATGACCAAAACTAAGAACAAATAAGAGCCAGGTTGGCGTCCTACCCCAGCCGATGAGCATGTACATGGACAGGCGGATGGAGTAGTTGTGGATGACGAGCAGCAGTGTGTGCAGGTAGAGACCCTCCACCAACAACCAGAAGAAGTTGGCCATGACGAAGCAGTTGAAGAACACCAGACTGGCCTTACAGCCCACCTGAAACAACAACATCATTTATTACAACAGTTCAAGCTGAATGTAGTGACGTGAAATAGGACGGTCTGTTTAAATAGTTTTAACTTGTATATTCTGTTTTCTTTTGTATTTATCTGATGTTTTTATATTTATACATTATGTTGTGTTCATGTGTTTTTTGTGCCCTTCTAGGAACTAATTATTCAACAGATTAATTTAATGAAGAGTTCAAGAAGATGACTGACTCCATGTTTAATTCAACATCATTCTGTCCATATATGAGTGATTTCTGGAGGAGGATCACCATAAAATAAATCATCTGGGAATCATGAATGTTTGTACCAAACTTTGCTCCAATCTATCCAGAGGATGTTGAGAAATATCACAGAATGAGGGAAAACTTTGACCTGCTGGTGGCACTAAAGGAAAGGTCAGAGGGTCACCAAAATCAGTATTGATCCTCTGGGGAACATGAATGTAGACCAAAGTGGTGGAGCAACTGACTAAAAAGTTTACAACTAAAACAATAAATGATATGGCTGCAATTTTTTACATTTTTCATATTGTCAACAAATCTGTAACTTGTGTATACGTGCATCTATGAATGTGGATGTATCCTGTATGGATGTCTTTCATGTAGACATGTTGTGGATGTGTTCTGTATTTATGTATCTATGTATTCATGTAAGGCTCTGTACAGAATGTGGCAACAAATTTCCTTGAAGGACAATAAAGAATCTATATATCTATCTATCTAGTATTGTATAATATGTGTATCCAAAGCCTGATGTATCTTATTCCTCTGCGCCGTTGACGTTGGCACGTTGTTTTCCTATAACTAACTATTAAAAACACGTCAGTGAGTCACACCGCTGCGCTGGGTGACATGTTCCTTCATCATGAAGAATTTGGTTATGTTAGTTTGTTTAGAAACGGCTCCAAAGACTAATAACAGCGATCATGTTTTCAGTCTCTGGATAATAGCTCTGTGTAAGGCAGACGCCACTGAGCATGTGCGGGAACGTGGCTTCACTAGCTTGTTGTGCTACAATCTCTTGACCTTTTAATTTTCCTAAAGATAGTATTAGTCTATGAAGCCACTTCTCAACAAACTAATGCGTCCAAACTCTTTGTAAATGTAGGAAGAGTTTGCAGAGTTTTTGCACAAGGTCTACAGCACAGAGTAATAAGCTATATCAAGCTTTGGATAATTGTGTTTTCAGGAACTATACCCATCATATTGTATGAGAACTTCAACAGTAATAGAAAAGTTTACGGTAAAAGTCCTTTTAAATATAGTAAAAGTAAAAGTGTGTGTGTGTGTGTTTGTGTGTCAGGTCACCAGTGAGGGTTGAGTGCCGCAGTCTGTGTTTTCTTCATCGGGGAAGTCGTCTGAGAAGAGCAGAGTGTCTTTAGTCAGCACGGTCACGGCTCGCAGCATGAACGACACAAACAAGTTCAGATGGATGTAGTTCCTCGTGCAATGGAGCCTCCTACACACACACACACAGACACACACACACACACACACACACACACACACACACACACAGAAGAATGTTAAGAAGTGTGTTTACAGACGGTGTCAGAGTGTGAATCAATCCAGTGATGGATGTGGTATCTAAACACACTGATAGCAGCCGAGTGAACAGCTGGAGCCGATCCAGGCCGAGCTGCAGCGTTCATCAGTCTCCCACATTTCTACAACAAACTGTTATCACCCCGAGGAGCATGTAGCGTATAGGTTTATATTATATATGCAGAGTTATCCTAAATATAACCTCAGTTAATATATCTAGAGTTATTTCTGCATATTCTGCAGACAAATACTGATATGTTTGTCAGTAAATGTCAGATGTTTGCACGCACAATGTCGTCTATTGTCGTGAATGTTTATTAAAATTGATTTTTCTGCATAGAAATACAAGACTTACAGAGGTAAAGTCTGCATTTAACTTCATCTGGAGGAGAAATATATGTATCTTGTAGATACATAGATAGAAAAAGACTAATATAAGTACAATTACACAGGGATAAAACATACGCAGTAAGAAGAACAGGAGCATTCAAAAACATTGTCCACATTGAGTTTCCCATCTTCCCTCCACACACACACTTTAAAGACTCGACTCACTGGTTTAACTGGTGTGGTTGTGTGACTGGTGGGCGGGTGGAAAGGTGAGTGTTATGTGTTTACCTGAACAAACAGATGATGATGGTGCTGGTGAGCAGAGTGATGAAGGACAAGCTGTGACCCAGAGTAGACAGAATCTTTACCACCCTGTAGAAGACCAGCTGGACACACAAACACAGGAAATACATTAAATAAGATCAATTAAATATTAAATGTAGAATAAGAATCATTAAATGTGGAATCTGAGCCTTGTTATTGTATATTTTTTATTTTACTTGATTGAATCATCATTTGTTGAATTAAGTTCGTTTCTATTGATGATATTTAACAAAAGCAGTTCTGGTAAGTTATTATTTGTTCAAAATATATAAATCAGTGTATACATATATAAAGGAAATATAAATATAATCTGGTTTGCAGTCGCACTTTCGATGAAGGCAGGAAATGAAAGCCACAAGGAGGCGCTGCTTTCTGCTTTTTAAATTTAAACATAATTAGATTTTTATTTTCATAAAGTCAATTTAACTTCTTAAAACCAAACAATAAATTAATAAATAAAGATGTAACATTATACTCATGTCCCGCAGGCCCAACAGGTCCCAATGTATCAAATATTTATTATATTATTATATTATATTATATTATATATGCTCAAAATATACACATTCACACTATTGTCCTTCAAAGGTTTATTTATGATACAGAGTAGGTGTGAAGATGGACGAAGCAAGAACAGGAACATATAAACCCCAAAACTCTTCATAATAAACCGACCTGCATAGAACCACCACAGAACAAACATGAATACAACTCAAACACCCAAACAACACTACAATCTCTCATCTGCGTCAAACAAAACCAAAAACCCCAAAAACACAAAAACCCCAGAAACACAGAGTCTATGAAAGGAAGTCTGTGGGAGGAATGTTTACAAGGTGGTGTCTCAAAAACTAAAACAACTTAAAACATGGGACCAATAGCGCCACCATGTGGTCAATTATTACATGTTTTATGTAACTCATGACCCATGTATTAAAACAATATTTGCACAGTGTGTTCCTTACATAATGCTGATTCCACTGATAGAGGCCACATCCATTTACACCTGGAAATAATATCCACCTTTTAGGATTTTTTGCCTCTGTTGGCACATATTTCATCTCATCTTCACCAAACTTGGTAAATACCATATTTAGGTGACCCTGAACAAAACTCATTTCAGGTTATCACTTGCTGTTTGTCTGTAATTGGTTGCCAAACTTTTGAAGGTGTGGATGATGCCTGTAATGGGTCAGAACTCTTCGATCCTAAATTGGATTGCAACTAAATTTGGGAATGTTGCACATAAAGCCGAACTGCACAAGTGTATAACATTTGATACAATTCTACCCAAAATAAAGTAACATTATAAGATGATATTTCTGCACTTCTGTTGTGTTTAATAAAATGAAACTTGGTACAGAGGTTCTCCATGAGAATCTGCACCACATACTGAATCATGACACCAACAGCTCCACCCTGTGGTCATGAGTGAAGCACCACCATACTACTTATTAACTGCTATATCTCTTAAACATAATATACCATGGTAACCGAATTCTGCAAGTTATACTGATGGGGATGCTGAACAAGTGTGTTGTATTTGCAGCAATGCTTTGCAAGTTATTTCAGCTCTCAGCATTTTCTGCAGGAAATGCATTTCTAGTTTTATTTAGTGTAGTGATATTTGTATATATTTTTGTTCATTCACACACACACACACACACAACTCATTGTGTGTGTTTTTGTGAGCTACTTGTGTTGTTTTTGTCATTTATGTGATAGCTGCTGAAACACTGAAATTTCCCTTTGGGGATAAATAAAGAACTTTATCTATTTAAGCATTTATTTGTATGTTTATTTGAGTAATTAATGATCTCTGAACTGATTTTTTTTTTTTTTTAACAAATTCTGATCATAGAGAAAAAGTAGAGTAGAAAAAGAAAAACATCATCCTGACTGAAGAGCTTCTGTTATTTTTTGTTGTTGTTTTGTTTTTAGAGTGGAGAAGATCTTTAAGAATAAGAGCGTGGTCAGAATCTAGTCTGTTTAAAAAAAATCACTAACGCTCCTCAGACTCTTAAGCTTGACACACAGCAGCGGATCTGGACCGTGAAGATGTGTGTGTGTCTGTGTGTGTGTGTGTGTGTGTGTGTGTGTGTGAGAACGTCGGTGCCTGGCGTTCATCGCTCTCCCATCATCTATAAACAACATTCCCCATGTATGACACACCATCTGGCAATTAACTGGACACACACAGAACATATATACATTTAGACACACATGAGCCTTTTCACATACTGTTAAACACACGTTTAAATGCATGTAAACAAGCAGCTTTACAGTCACAATAACACATCACTTACACGTACAAATTAACAAATTCATATAAAAATAACACAGACACACACAAGTGGAAAGTCTTGAACATCCACTTATCCAGCTGTTGTACTTAAGTATCATCTTGAGACGCTGTCTGGTGTTTCATGTAAAGATTTCCATGTTTGGAGACTTTCTACATTTCTGTGTCTTCATCTTTCTTGTCTTATTTCACTCCCTTCGTCCCTCCACGCCCACTTTCATTTGTCTTCTTCTTCTTTCTGTCTTCTTTTCTTTTGCTCTGTCCATGTTTCAGTATTTCTTTTCTCCTTTCCTCTTTGCTTTGTTTTGTTTTTGCACGTCCATGTTTTCTTATTTCTTTCCATCTTTCTTTACTTCCTTTGCTCCTTTCTTCTATTTTCCTCACCTTTTCTTCCTGCTTTAGTCTTTTCTTCCTGCTTTCTGTCAGTCTTGATGATGTTCTTCTAGATAATGATTCCTTTTTAATTTTGATTCAGTATATTTCTTAACTTTTACATAAAGCACCTGTAAATGTGGAGGTATTTCTCTATAACATTAAATATCCATTATAAAACATGCAAGGTTTGAAAAAAAAACATCCTAAGTTACTGTTTATGAAAAGTTCATCAGGACTGTGTGGGTGTGACGTGAGCAGATTCGAATCCAGATGTCCAGACTTTACTACACTTGCGGACTCGTGGACTTAACGGCCAAGTTTCTGGGACGTTTGCCGTCCAAATCCACCATCCATCAAGTCCACATGGACTGTGGTGGACATCGCCACTTTCACTTCAGTCAAGGGTTTCTTTCACCACTGTATCTGAGGCTAGACAGACAGTCACAGCCTGGCATCGGAGTCTCATTCCTGAGTTTGATTCTCAGGCCCGCTGGCTGGGAGCTGATGACCTGCTGGCTCTGGTCTGCTGCAGCCACACTGCCTTCTATGTCCAAACACATCTCCATCCATAAACTTTGGCTCGCTCGCTCGCCCTTTCTGTCTTCCTCTCTGACATCAGAGAATTAAAGCGATGTTGAACTTTAGCAGCTCTCTGGCCGTGATAGAAGTCTAAATCTGGTGGGCTGCCTTTATATTCTGCTCCAGAGTCATGACCGAGATTAGAGGAGCGTGAACCATATTTGTCTCTGTGTGGCATCGTAGCCATGGATCTCTGTCAGTATTTCAAACTAGAAGACAACTAAAATATCTAAAGATAATGTGTGTGATTGCTGACAGCTGCTGCAGCTGCTGCTTGCAGGTCCAGCTGCTGAAAGATTTACAGCAAGATGTTTCACTTCACAAAATTCAAAATCTCACAGAGACTCCAGTGATCAAAACCATGTAAACTATTCCAATATTTCAATTGCACATACTCACAAAATTCTGTTCTGATAGATCTTTATCGGCATAGTAACTTTTTAATTATTGTAATGTAGCACCGCCTACAAGTGAAAGACCATCAAATTTTGCAGGACTGTTGGGGGTTTTCGTGCGAATATGCCACCAAAAATCATCTGCAGTTGAATCACTTACACAAGATGTTGGTGTTACCATGTTTGAATATGCTTAGCGTGTCCCGGGGAGTTACATGAGCAAAGTGCTTCATAACTGACCATATGGTGGCGCTGTTGGCATCACGTTTCAATATATTGATCACACACACCCAGGAGGGAGGAATGTGCCTCATGGTAATAAGTTATTAGCTAAAACGCAATCAATACAACAGCTGGCCACAAGGTGGAGCTACTAGTTGCTAACACAATTATTTGCAAATTTAGGTTAAAATACGATTAAAAGCACAATCCATTAAGATAAAAACAGAGCAGTCAGACTTCTTACTTTCATGGTTTGGACTTGGTCTCTTAGTTCTAATGAAGGAAAGTCTTAATGCTACATCTCATAATGATATTTTAGATGATAGTGTGCTTCTTTCCTGTTTCAACATGTGAACAAAGCCAGCTCCATGAAGAAATGGTTTTCCCAGTTCGATGTGGAAGAATTTGACTGATGAGTCCTGACAACAATCCAACACCTCTGGGATGAACCAGAACACCGACTGGGAGCCATTCCTAACGTGAGAAAGTTTTTAGTCTAAGAATAATACACAAAACATTTTAGCACTAAAAGTACAGCAGCTCCTCAGGCTGAGAAATATTAGAGGAAGTCATTAAAACCTGGAAAAATACAACAAACTTTTAAAAGCATCAAGTTAATTAGGATCAAATCACCAACAAACTGAAACTCTCCGCTACTGTGATGCTGGAAAAATGCAGTTCACAAGGCTGATTAATTTGGAATATTTCAGCCATCAGTCAGAAGTATTCATCAAACCAAAATGCTCTTCAGACTGTAATTTATTTTCTTTCTGTTAATTAAATAATCACCAACTGATTTAATGGCCATGACTTTATGATCTGGTGCCATATGAAGAATTACCTCATTAAAGGATGAAGATTTCTCACAATATGAACATGCAGATGCTGTTTATTGCCAAAATTTTATCAATATTGATCAATATTTTAATAAGTTTCATGTATGAGGGCTGTGACACAACGTACAAAATATATCAAATATTAAAATCGAGTTTACTACTAAAGCCTGGAAACCTACTGCAACACCTTTCCTGTGTGGAATCATTTTAAATATTTATTTATTTATAGTTTTCTATCAGAAAAGAAAAGCTACAGATGATGAAGTTTCTCTTCATCCATGTTTTCATAAACTGCAGCTACCAGGAGAATCGTTGGGAGACAAACAGGTGGATTTTCCAGCGTGTCGGAGACGTTTGACAGAGGTTTGTTATGTGAACTGATGTTCTGTGTAAAATAGACAAGACAAACGACGTGTGATGTTTGAACGTACTGTAGCGTGACGGCGTCGTCTTTCATCTCCCACAATCCTGAAGCTTGCAGGTGTGTTTAGCGCCGAGTCAATAATTTACATTCTCGGCTCCAATTTGTGTTAAGTTATTTTCTCACGTTGCCACTTTACAGACAAATTACTGCAGTTCAGTTCCTGAGTGGTGTGTTTCCCTCGCCTCGTTCTTCTCATTAAAGTTGGCAGCTTTACTGTTATATCTGCTCTCGACAGCCTGCAACAAACAGCTTTTCCTCCGTTTAATTTGAAGTTCTTGAGTGGAGCAGAAAATAAGTCTGTGCTTTCTGTTGAAGGGAAACACGAGGGAGTAAAAATGAAGGTGATTGGTTGTCGCTTCAGTGAGTTAAAGGAGTTAATCATGTGAATTTTAAGGTCATGATTTATGCACAATTAAAAATAATAATAATAATAGAGAAAATAGTTTTTTGTTATAGTCTTTAATTGCATTGTTCAGACAACTTTATGAACTGTATTATCATTTAAAATCTGTCAGTCAAAAATTAATATTTTTATGTCTTAATTTAAAACATGCAGCTAAACGTTTGTGCCAAAATATCTTAAATATCATAAATACATTCAGTAGTTCAAACGCTGACTTTGTTTACTTTGTTTTCTCTAAAGATTTAGCAGATACAAACTTATAGTTCAAAAGATGAACAAAAACTGAGTTAAAGTGGACGTATTCTGCACATTTCCAGCTCTGTATTTACATTCTGGGGCTCTACTGGAACATCTTCACATGATTCACAGTTAAACACTCATTATTTATCTTATAATGACCCTTCATGCAGCCCATCAGTTCAGCCTCTGTCTGAAACAGGGTTGTTTTAGCTGTTGTCTCTTTTCAGAATCAGAATCTGTTTATCAGCCAAATATGTAAGCGTACAAAGAATTTGTCCACAAACGTCACATATAAGAATATATATATAAGTATGTAATGAAATATTAAAATTAACAAAGTACACAGGTACTAAAAGTGCTGAAATTAAATTAAAAATTTAAAACTTAAAATCTATTTACAGAATGTAATAATAATAGTTTTGAAATGGGATATAAAACTTTAAATATATAATGTCTGTACAAAGATAATATGGACAGTGCAAGAATTAAATGTGACATGTGCAATAAATAATTAAATTACATAACAGTGGAGGTCGGATGCATATGAAATATATATGAGAGATAACAGCACTGTTCAGCTATTTAATAGCTTCTTTCCAGAAGCTGCTCCTGTGTCTGCTGGTGGAGGTTTTTATGGACGAGACCCCCCCCCCCTCCCGATGAGCCCGCTCTCTTCTGATTGGTCGACTTCAGGAAGCTTCTGCCAGCTCCAGAGGATACATAAACAAACTATAGTAGTCGGATTTCACTTCTTTTCCCTGTTCTTCACTTAAAATGGAAACTTCTCAACATGTTGGAGCCTGAATCTGATCAACGTGAACAAACTCAGCGACAAAGATGACAGAACAGACGGCTGTTTGTGGGAATGTGTGAACAATCTGACGTCTTTTGACTCGCAGAGAGCAGTTTTACATACGTCCACCTCAAGTTTTGGATCTTTTACCGTGTTTAACATGTGACATCTGACATCATAAAGGTATAAAAATGATAAAAAGCCTCTTTAAAACCACTCAAGTTAAAGATAGAACTTTATAAATCCAAGATCACTAAATGGCATCCTGTCTTGTCTGTTGAAAGTCTGTTGAAAACTAGTCAAGTGTGATGATGAAGACAATCAGCTGTATCTGCTGTGTGTGTGTGTCTCTCTCTGCGGTGTGAGTTGTGAGTGCCAGCGGTGACGTCTGGTCTCAGCAGAATGTTTTCCAGACGGAAAACCTCCGTCTCTTCAACAGGAAACAAATAGAAGCTTCACTGAGAGTCTGAGAGCGGGAGTCCCACACACCTGAGGGGCTCTGGAGAGGATCAGGAACCAGCTGTGTGTCTCTGTCTGTGGGTATCAGGACTGTTCAAACTCATCTTTATGTTCTGCTGTTATGTGTATCAGTCTCTCGTCTGGGTTACTCACCTTCTCTTTGTTTTTTGTTTATCCCTGTTTGCTACACTGTTTTAAGCTTTGCAACTAAACAAAAACAAGCAAAACCATTTAAAGTAAGTCGACTCAGATCCTCGCGGTCAGAAACCAGCAGACACATGGATCAGTGTCAGGAGCTGAAACTATTAGAAAACATGAATCCATCAGAGCGGCTGCTGCACTGTGACAGAAATAAAGAGCTTTGATGTCGAGTTAGATCCAAAAAAAAAAAAAGCAAAGCGCTCCGTGACTGATGTCAGAGGGGTCATGTGACAGTCACAGAGGTATTAGAGGAGAGAATATTACAGCCGACAGCAGGTGATGTTACACCGTCAGCTGCAACACTGCATGATGCTGGACAGAGAGCTGCAGAAACAATCTGAAATATAGAAGCTGCTGCACCAAAATATGCCAATAAAAATCATAAAATCTAAAAAAAAAACAACTCTCACTAAACTGGCATCCATGATGATGATGATGATGATTCCAAAGCTACAAATTAATTCAGATTAAGACATTATAATTTTCTGTTTCTCTACTTTTTCTCCTATTTTTTTTATTGTAGTGACTTGATTTGTTGTGTCTGAACAGTTTCAGTAAAGTTTCTTGTGATAGATTCAAAATTTCAACATCAGTTAAAAACAAAACTCAACAAACATCTGATTTTAGTTGCAACTAATGATTCTTTTCAATATTGAACAACATGTCAGTTGTTTTTCCGATTTCCCAACAGTCTAATACTCAAATATAGTAACTTTACTATGACAGAAAACAGAAAACAGCAACAACAACTTGGATAATTTCAGCACTTCATCTGATTCCACAGGTATCAATCATAGACTCAAACAACGGAGAATATAAAACACTGCAGTGGACGATGTGGATAAAATCACATTATATTTTATTTAAAATAACCAGATATGAATACATTATGATTGATTCTCCCCCCTTGTGAGGAAAGTCACGACTCGTGCGACCGGTCTTCTATATCAAAGCCACAAATCTTGGCTTGGAATCTGTTTTTATACGAGTGATT
This sequence comes from Thunnus thynnus, assembly GCF_963924715.1. NCBI lineage: Eukaryota > Metazoa > Chordata > Actinopteri > Scombriformes > Scombridae > Thunnus > Thunnus thynnus. The sequence continues at coordinate 4,202,393 of NC_089537.1, read as the reverse complement.
CTTGCAAACAATCCGACTCCAGTCGCCCGTTTTTTAAAAACTCAAACTGTTTTTATACGTGCATCTAAATATGTCATCTGTGAGAATGCAGCTCCAGTTTGAGCCAAGTTCCTGCACATACCGTTATAGTTTATATGAGAATGTTTATCAGTCTGGCATATGTTTCTATACAAGGCAATATTGCACAAACTGCCCCCTTATCTGTTTTCTGTGTTACAGTTAATCTCTACAATATCAGCAGCTTCAGGAAGGCAAATTATGTATTCGTGGGTCACGTCATCTCGGTGTGAGTCACAGTTACAGTTTTATCAAAGGTATTAGATTGTTATCTTTACTATCATACGTGTGGAGGATAAGAAAAACAAATTTGCAGAACGCATATATCCATTTACCAAAACAAGGCTTGAAAACTGCAGCAAACATCTGCAGCAGCCATATGTGAGCATGTTTACACACACGCAGCAAAAGAAAAACAGTCCAGCGATGAGAAAATATAGATACTATAAACAAGGATGTGACAGACATGTTGAAAAGAAAGGAAAAGGAAAAATATACACACACGTACCCGTCGTAGAGCAGTTTTAGATGCAAGATGAAGCGTTTTAAGACCTGAAGAGTTTTTAAGACCTTGTTAAATTTCATGATAGTTGGATACACAGTTTGACTTTTTGAGAGTTTGAAGCGTTTTATAATTCAAACATCGCTTCAGCCAATTTTTCTCTGCTCTTTCAGAGACATTAATCATTTTTTTTATTGATTTTTCTTCATTTAACTTGTTTGTTTGAACATTTTGACACTACAGAGATACAGATACAGATGTTTGGACCTCACATGGTTTCTTCATGGTCTTATTTCACTGCTACAGTCATTTACTGCACATATTCCAACACTGTTGTTGTAAATCTGACTTGTTAAACCAAACTCTCTTCCTGTTATACTGACATTATTATGACTGATAATAATAATATGATGGATCAACCCTTTTAGACAATGAGGGCAATCTTGTCCAGTCTTTCTTTTGCATTTGTGCCACAAATTTAATATAAATGTTTTTACCACAAAAGGAACCTTTTCTTTTTCACGTAGATAAGTTTGTTTGTCTGTAGACTTGCCTGGTGAATCGAACTGGATGATCCTACTGACAATAATTGTGTGTGTATCCAAAGCCTGATATATCTTCATACCTCCGTTGTTGTTAAAAAAAAAAAACTATTAAAAAGTCGTTAATGAGTCACACTGTCGTACTGGGTGACACACACACTGTAGTTTATTTTGACTCAATCCTACACATCCTGCTGCCAGAAATACTCACTAGAGCCCCAAATGTGGATTCATCTGCCGCTGAAAGTAGTCCCCAACAAATGCACAGTTTAATCCTGTATGTTTGTTTGTTAAAAACTACAGCGACCAGTCGTTTTAGGATATTACTGAGCCTTTTTTTTTTTTTAAATGAAACTATATATTTGTGAGCTGTTTTTAAAGATTTACATCATGTGCTCGGAGCTGAGATAAGTCTAGAAAGTATTGAGAGACAGATGAATGCACTTCTACGTCTTTGTAATTTACAGAACAAGACCGTAAAGTAAAAAGTAAGTCACAGAGAGCAGGAGGAGTGTGTGGCATGAACACAATAATGGTTCCGGATATTCTCTTAAACCTGCATGTTACTCACTTGTTTAAAGCTCAGTATAAACCAAAGGCTCCTGGAATGCAGCCGTGAACACAAGCAATAACGTAGAAGGTCAGAAAATAAGCTCCGTGGCATCACACAGGATGCTTCGGGGCACAAACACACATAAATACACACCGACGCAGTCGACAGATAACACAGTGAAAAGGGCAAACTGTAGGAGGTGGCCCCTTTTTTACTCTGCAACCACCTGCAACATTCACAGAGGAAGATATTCAGCTGTGCCATTCTGCTTCCTAATCCTCTGAAGAGTTGGCTGAGGGGTAAAAAAAAAAAAAAATCTCTCCACTTCACCTTCATCTTGTGAAGAAGCAGATATGGGAACAGACGAGGGCGGATTAGAGAGCAGAGAGTGCCGTTTAAGCCAGTGTCTCGCCGCAGGTCTTCACAAAAGATACATACTGTTTGAAGGTTTAGTACAAATGCAACTGATGGCTCTTTTCCAACACAGGTTCTTTCTTTTTTTTTTTTTTTAGGGACTTGTGAACTTTACTTGCATTTCGACTGAAGTAACCCAGCTCAGGTTATGGTTCCTGGGCTGTATTTCTGCCAATAAACAGTCTTTTTTCTTGTCTGATGCCCTCAGAGAGACGACAGCATCAACGTCATCAATGAAAACTCATGAAAAATGGTTGTTTACGCCGCGTTTCTGCAACAAAAACAAGACTAAATCAAAATAACAGGTAACATTTGAATAAAAAAAGATGACAAAATGATTTAAGTTTTGTCAAAAAAACCAAAAAACTACAGAACGGTGCAAAAGTTTTAGCCTCTAAAAGTAAAAGAAGTAAACAGAAGAAACTTAAATCAAATCAATATCTGCTGTGAGCAGCTTCGCCTTTAAAACAGCAGCAGTTCTCCTCGGTTCACCTGCAAAGGCCGACCAGCTAACACTTTATATCAGCGGCTCCACTGAGGATCTCTCCTGGTCCCTGAACACCTCAACCGAGAGAGCTCAGCGGAGGATGTGTCGGGGGCACCGTTGCCAGCATCACTTCCTGGTACGTCAGTTGAAGCGCATCTGACCGGAAGACCTCGCAGCGAGTCGTGAGGATGGCTGACAAGGTCATTGAGGTCTCGCTCCCCTCCAGTCAGGTCATTTATCAGGGCAGATGCAGAAAGAAAGGCCTCTGTATTGTAAACGACTCCCCCTACGCCTCCCCCCACCCTCTCATGGACTGTTTGATCACCTGCCAGATGAGGCTCCATAAAATCAAACAACCAGAATGTGCAACAGCTTCTTCCCTCAGACCATAAGACCGTTGCACTGCACATCCAGTACAATATATTACCACTTTAACCTGTTGAGTCTTTTATTAGAGGAAACACTGGGCTGCTATATTCTCTCATATTTTATATTATCTGTTTAGGCTTTATTTATTTTGTAAACCATGCATTTTGTTAACATAGCACTGTGCTGCTTTTTATTGGGTCTTTTAATTATCCTTGTGTGTTTCTAGGTGTGTTAGTCCATGTTTTGCACTCTGGTCCTGAGAAATTTGTTCTACTGTATGTGTAAATCTATATGGATGTGGTTGGAATGACAAATAAATTTGGAAACTCGGCAGGTCGGTTGTTCCTGCATTTTGGAGAAGTTGCCACTGTTCTTCTGTGGATTTCATCGTCTCAGCTGCTTGTGTCTCTTCATGTTAATGTCAGACTGATTCCATGATGTTGAGATCAGAGACCATCTGTTGCCGGACTCCTTGTTCTTCTCGCTGATGAAGATAAGTCTTTTTGGCTCGTTGTCTTGCTGCAGAATGAATTTGGGACCAATCAGACGCCTCCCTGACGATGTTGCATCATGGAGAAAAATCTAAAATGCATAAAACTTTTGCACAATACTGTATAATGTAAAAGATGGACGAATGGATATATATATACTGTATTATGTATTTATGTATTTAGTGCTGGTGCACAAATTTCTCTTTTTCAGAAGTTGATTTCACCGCTTGAGTGAGAGCGAGAGAAAAAGAGAAGAGAGTGACAAGATGATTTCTCCTTTTCATTCATTCAGTGACTCAAACATCAGAGTCACGCAACAGTAAATACAAAGGACGCTGGACGACTCTGTGCTGTTGTTTCAAACCGCATTTAAATTTCTCATGATCTACCCGGCTCCTCAGATGGTTTGGAAATTCAAACAGGAATGCCCGACAGGGACTTTTAATCACTAGTTTAGTTCCTGAGTTTACTTCCTGGGAATATAATGAAGAAAAGGGTCATGATTCAGTTATTTTCAGCTGCCTATTCTTCATTAAATGTCTCTTACTATATATAATCCTGCTATGACAGCACAGTCACTCTTGTATTTCTCTCTACAAATATATGCACAATCATTTCCACTGAATTTGTGGTAATAACTTTGGCACTTTCACCCAATAAAGACACAAACTTTAGTGTCATTTTTTTGTTAAGAGGAAAAACAGACAAATCTTCAATTCAAGCAGAGTCTGATCATCATAAAAACATAAAAACATTCCTCCTCTTATCTATTTTTCTTTCTTGTCCCTCAAAGACACATCTGCTCTGCTCAGTTCTTCTCAGATACCTGCATCCAAACCTTTTTCAGTTCGAGATGCGAAGTAAATTTCTCAAAAGTGACCACAGTTCACAATCCTGACCCTGAAGAGCAGCGCTTCCCTTATCTTTAGGTGTATAAACACACACTTCAGATGCACACAAACACACTCAGGATACGATGAAGGAGACGGATGATTTCACGGAGGTCTGAGGAGAGAGCTGTGAGATCGGCTGCAGGTCAGAGATCTGTCAGCCAAAAAAACCTCTCCCCCCCTTCTCCGTCCACATATCTAACCTTCCTCTTCGTTTATCTCTGTCAGAGTGTCTTCTACGAACAGATAAACACACACACACACAGGGACGCTGACACACTACGCTGATATGAAATCAGCTTTTCGTTTTACCACAGCGTGTGTGAGCGGCGATGTTGAAAGTAACCTGAAATTTATCAGTGATCATGAAAAGCTGCGTCAGGGATAGAAAGCAATACAGATAAAGATCAGAGTTAGTTTTAACGAGAGTATTTTGTTTGATTGGCCTCAAGAAGGTTAGTCAGCTCCTCTTCAAAGAGATTGATTTGTTTTTGGTTTTAGCCTCATCCAGAGTCAGTAAGACTATGTCCACACTAAGATGACTATTTGTAATCGTCTATTTTGGCCCTCTGTCTGAACTAAAACGGCGTTTTTCTCCCCTGAAAATGAAGCTTTTCCAAAACAGCTCCCTTGAGTGTGTAAATCTGAAAATGCAGGCTTGGCGTCGTAGCGTGTACGAGGAAAACTGAGCTTTGTAAAAACACTGATATATCAATGACAAAACAGATGGTGGTAGTAGTGCAGCGTTTCATTGGAAGAAGAAGAAACACAACCACGATAACAACAATGGCGGACGGCTTCACGCGATGTTGTTCTCTTTATTGTTGACAGCTTGTTTAGAGACTCTACTCTTTATAAAATTACGTCACGCTTTGTAATTGATTGTTAATAACTTGTGTGTCTTATTAAATGTCATATGCACATTGTTTTGCACAAGAAAAGAGGCATTTATGACAGTTTTTTAGCTAAAGCTTCTGTGTTTTTCTTTCTGCAGCACACACAGACATTACAGACAGATAAACTAGTCTGTGGTCGACCCTTTTTTAAACCAGATCACTGAAACAAGGTCTGTGCACCACAAACTGCATATCAAGCACTTTCTCCTCTGCTACAAGGGAATTCACACGTAGGCTTCTTCACAAAAGGAACACAAAAGGAAACCATTGTGGTATCAAAGCTTGTGCTTAGCCTTTATAGATTATTGCTCTAAATCCTTTCAACTCTGAACAAAAATGTTAAAAAATGACTTTAAATCAAGAAAGCCTAAAGCTCCTGAAGCACACTGATAATCACAAGAAAGGTCCTAAAACCATCAGTTTGGTCTTCAAACAGCAGATCAGCTCAACATGCAAAGTCGGCCTGTATGCGTAGCTGTGAATTACAGGCATGAATACAACTGTTAATGCAACAAATATGGAAAATATAGTTTCGACAATAAATTCATATTTACCCAGAGAAGAGATGAATCTGAATAAAGAAGCATTTATATCTTATAAGACTATTTAATTTTCTTGTTTCCTGGTAAAAAAAACAAAATAAATGAGCGAGTATTTCCCTTTAATTATAACCAAATTACTGGAACAAAAACAATTAGGCAATTAATCAATAATCAGCGAATCATTTAAGTCATTTTTCAAGCATTTGCTGGTTCAAATGTGAGGATTTGTTGCTTCTTTAAGCAAACTGTGATTGTAAATTGAATATGGATTAATTCAACCTTTACTTATAGTATATCTAATATATACACACACACACACACACACATATATATATATATATATATATATATATGTTTGTAATAATATATTTGGTTACAGTTGCAATTTGAAGACTTTACTGTGGGTTATAGGAAACTGTGACAAGGCATCTTTTACCAAACCATGAACTGATTAACGGAGAAACAACAGATTAACTGTTAGTTGCGGCCCTAAAATTAACTCAAATGACAGAACTTATAAAACACAGCATCACCTTTTCTTTTTGCAGTGACACCAACTAGTCAATTTTGAGATGTCATCACTTGTGGAGGGTCGATTAACCACCATCTGACCTTCTTTTGCACATTTCTCACAACTTCCTCTTACATAAGGTAATGAGGGGTTTTTCTCAGCAGCTACAATCTGATCAGACCATGAACCTTTTCCTTTCTAGCTCACAAACAAACACACACACAACACTTCTGTATCACGCATACATTCTTCATCATCACCACCATCTAGTATCTGCACCCACAGACACATGCATATACATCTCCTGCAGGAAAGCGGGGGATGGGGACTCACCTCGTGGGGTTCGTCTGTGATGTTTGACCAGCAGACGAGGTTGACGACGGGGTAAACATCCGACCAACCTCGCTCTGTACAGTTCCTGCTGAGGTGACCTGAGACAGACAGACAGACAAACAAACAAACAGATAGATTTATATCATATATATTTATATTCTTACAATCCTCCAGAGCTGAAACTATTAGTCAGTTAGTTAAATAGTCGTTTGAGTCATTCGTTCAGGCAAAAATGCCAGAAAATTCACCGGTTCCAGCTTCAAATGTAAATATTATTCATCTGTGATAATAACTTAAATATTTTCTTATCTGTTGGGCGAACAAATCAAACAATCTGAATATCTCAGCGTGTGCTTTGGGCATTTTTCACTATTTTCGTCCAAGTGATAAAAAGATTAATTGGGAAAACATCATTAGTTGCAGCTCTAGATTATGACCGCTGGTGGCTGTGAGAGTTGCACCAGAGGAAAAGCTGTGTTGTTGTCTGAATCAAAAGGACAAAATGGGATAAATATAATAATATTAACACTAACACAGTTGATTCAGACAATTAAAAAGGAGCTTCACATTGTTCTTATCTAGTTTCAACCAAAATCCTACACAAAAAATGGCTAATTTAGGCTTAATTTCCATTGATTTGGTGTCTTGGCTTGTTTCAGTCTTGGAATAAAGTGTGATACATCGCCATACATGACAGAATAACAGAAGGTTCTCCTGTCAACATGTTGTGAACGCAGCATTAGAGCCACACTGCACCGCTAACGTGGCTAAAAAAATGTTAAATAGCTTGATTAAAACTTCTAGTCGTCACCCAAAACAGTCACAGCTGACGACTCTGGCTACTCAGTCTTTATTCATGCAGATAGAGGCGACGTATCCACCGTCTGAACTGGAAATGAAGTAGTCTTAAGTTGATGAGTTACAGCTGTGAACCTATTAAGTAGAAATGTTGGTATAAATAAAGAGGAAGCATAGCAGCAGACTGGAATATTGGAAGTCCTCAACTGTTGGCAGCAGTTGTAACAGATTTCGTTTCTAAACTGTCTTGTTGTAAATACAATTGATTTGTTCTCTACAATGTGTTTACTAATGAGCCTGTTGGCCGGCGGACAGTTTGTTCACATTAACTGAGTTGAACTCTTAAAAGTATTCCAGACACTATTTGCTTCATTACATTCACTCAGAGGGAATCTGAGGAAGCAGCGTGTGAAACGCGTAGTTTGCTCCTTTTGTTTTTTTAATGTAATCCGTTTATAAAATAGTGTCAATCCTGGTATCCTGGTGTGTGCTGGAATACTTTTTTAATTTACTGGAGTTTATCCTGTAAAATATACAGATGTAAATACAGTGAAAAAAGACATACACCTTGTCATGTAAATGTGACAGTAATTTCACATGTCTGAATAAACACCTTTTATGTAAAATTATTACCACTGTTGACTCTCTAATAAAAGGTATCTGATCACCTCCTTCACATGATACAGTCAGTATAAAATCTCAAGAAACAACCAACCAAGACAACAAATAAATCATCTTTAAACCTACAATAACTGATTTTTTATCCACTTGTCCACTGACTCATCATCAGCTTTTAAGTTGATATGTTGAACATGTTAGCAAACAGTTGCTTATTTCCACATCCAGCAGTTACGGAGCAACATTATCATTCATGTGGAGTCGTGTTTCTGTCCACCTGGTGAATATAAGTCCAATATTCACTCTCTTTTAGCTCTGTTTTTGGTCTCCACCAACTCCTGAGGGAAAAATCTGGCTCTTTAGCTGCTAAATGCTCCACTATGTTCACCAGCTAGTCTACAGCTAACTGTAACAGCTTTTTCTCTGAAAATGACGCTATGAGAGACGCTGAGAGTGAACCAGAACAGTAAAGTTGCAGCCGGACAGATAAACAACAAGCTGAAACTCACTATAAAGCTCCGTAAAGCCGAGAGGAGCTGCAGAGTCGCTGATAATTCTCTGTAGGTTCATCACTACAAGCCAAACACATTACACACTGACAGCTCACATACATTGTTATAATAAAAATATGGATTATAGCCGTTTTACACTTAACATCTGTAAATGCACTGTAAAAATGTGTTAAATATTTAGATATTAATAACCCATCAGAAACAAGGTGCATAGTCGTTGATTTCCACCATTAACAGCGTTTCACTGTTGTGCTTTTATAACAAAAACTGACACCTAGTTGCTGTTTCTACTCTATACTTCACAGCTCTCAGCAGAGACAGAACAAGCAGTTTTAACTGACGGACAGGAGAGACAGAATATTTAATATTCACGGTCTCAGTCAGTGACTTTTGAAGTTAAAGCAGCAGTTGCTCTGGTGTGTTGTGCTGATTACGCGCCTCATCCGTTAACTGGCTCGGCCTAATCCTTTCCATCTCTGGGGGGGAGGGAGAGAGGGGGAGGCGGGTCGCTGACAGATGCTGTGGAGGAAAATCACAGAGAAAGTCGGACAGCCCAGATGCCGTCAGCTGCCCCGCGAATAATTAGACTCATTAACAGAAAGAGCCCGAAGAGGAGGAAAGAAAGCGAGGGAGAAGAGAGGGTGGTGATGGAGGAGAGAGGAGAGACGGATCAAACAGAAACATGGGAGGAAGGGGAGGAAAGGTTCAGGAGGACAAAAGAAATGAAGAAGGAAAGCAGGACAACAGCTTTAGTATCACAAAACTTTCAAAAGTTTTAGTTCTTTTGAAAATACAACAGAGTAACAAAATATATAAATATAGATGTGTTTCTGTCAGATGAGATCAAGTCAACAAACACGAAAAAATAAACGCTTCAGGAGTTATTTTTCTTCAGAGTTCAGCTCCTGTTGGTCAAGCTTTACTCTTATAGAATGAAATATTTTGTAGTTCTCGATACATTTTACAACTATAACTTTTTTTCTCAACATAACTTAAGGCTATACACCACCACAACTTTTTTCCTCCCAAAAATCAAGGCCTTATTCGTGAAATATTACAACTCATCCCATAACCATGTAGAGTTTTTTGTAAAATTACAACTATCTAGAAATATTATGACATATTTTCATAGAATTTAGCTAATTAGGCTCAAAATTACAACTTTATTCTAAAACTCTATTTTTTTCCCCACACAGAGGCCCTTATGTTCCACTGTCAGCTTCAACCGTGTCTCGTAAAAACAACATTCATATACATTTAATTTTCAGTAGCAAACATGTTTGTAGGACATGTGACGCCACCAGAATTGCATTTTTACAAATAAATGTTTTATATGAAAGTATCTCCAAACTGTTACCTGTCACTATATTTCATTTGTCGCCCTACAACATCCACTAACTGAAGCATGACTAATGTTTTTATTGGTTGTGTTTAGGCAACACAAAGAAAGTCTAAAATCTTTCCCTAAATTAACCAAAGTAGCCTTCACTAAAATCACAAAGGTTTTGTATTCTAACAGTGACTGCTGAGTCGGAGTCAGAGGGTGTGCTTTACCCAGCTAAACCCAGCAGAAACGTCAGACAGGTCGGACCACCGTGTTTATCTACATATCTTCAAATGTTTAAGTTACGGCTGAAAATGACAACAGAAAAAACAAGTTTGCCGAGTTCACACGTCTCCACAGTTCAAATCAACCACCAGTCGTCTAACCAGAAATGTTGTTGTTGTTGTTGTTGTTGTTGTTGTTCTTACGCGACATCACGGTCTGTAGTTCTGATGAATGGCGGAGTAATATTTTTAGTGATGAGGTTTTTTTTTCATTTGAGCATGGCGAGGTGTGCTGTCATGCTGATTTGAGCACGTTCTAAATGTCTAGTTGACCAATCAGATTGCTACGTGTTGGATAATTTGTCATAGATTATGGAAAAGAAAATCCATTTTTTCACAAAGGCAGATCATTAAAATTTAATCTGGATGTGAAACAAATGCTGCCAGTGAACATAATCCATAAAAAATGTATCTGACAAAGTGAATTAGTTGTAGGCTATATAACATATTTTGTAAAATATGGTTGCTTCTTTTGAAGAAAGTCCTGGTCAAATTGGTAGAAATGCACTAGAGTATATTTTACTGCAGCACGTAATAATCATAGAGCACCCTGATAGGTTTACAGGTGCTAAAAACAACATTTTCTGTGTCACAACATACTATAATAACAAAGAAAATACCATAATGAGGCAAATTATTCACAAGGACAAAGCAGGGTTGACAATCGTTTTAGATATTTTAACATTTATCAGAGACACATTTCAGCCGTTTAGCATTAAAACTCTTCTTTTGAGCCATTTAAGACAAACTTGAGACAAATATTTTTCCATTTCAATATATTTTTTCTGTAAGTAAGAAAACTTTTAGGAAATTGGTTCAGTTTTCATAAAAAAGAAAAATGGATTAAAGAGAGAAAGCGTGCAGACGGTGAAAGTGAAGGTGAGGAAGGTCAAGACAAGGTCAGAGAAGGGGCTGATGGGAGAGGAAAGGGAAGCAGAGGGAAGGAAAGGAGGAGGAGGGATGAAAGACATGCCAGCTTGTAATGTGCACAGATAAAAGAGGACGGAGACGATCAAAGGCAGACGGATAAGAGGTGATCAACATGTTGGATGGAGCCGAATGAGTCGACTGAAAGACGAGAGTTTGCGAAACGAGCGGCTGGAAGGGAAGGAAGCGTCTGGCCGAGGTCGAAGGTTCGGACACGACAGTCAGAACGGAGTCAGCTGGTTCAGTTCAGGACAGAGATGCATGCAGGGAATTATAACTGTTATAACTGGAATTATAATTATTATCGTAGCCTTTCAGTCTGAACTGAAAATCCAAACTAACTGGAGCTGAATCTGAAGACCAGCTTCAAACCAAACAGAACATGATGTTCAAAGCGGGAGTAGAAAAACAAACATTTCAAACCTGAATACAAAAGTCAAATCTGACAAAAAAATAACTAAAGAAGCAACTACAAGCTAGCAGCCATTCAAACCCCCTAAAAAAAACCTACTAAGCCTTAGCAAACACTTATCATCCACTGGGAATGAAAGCACTACAAACACCTTAATAACAACCAGTATGTGGCAAGTTACTTGAAAAATGTGATCATTTACACATTACATATTACTCATTTTAGCTCTGTCAAAGGTGCCTATAAACAACGTCAAAGCCTCCACAGCCAGATGTTTCATCTTCTGTGTTGAAAAAGGAAAGGAGACACATTGTTCTCACAGTCTCCAACTCTGAACTAAACCAGCTGATTCTTTTTTTTTTTTTATTAATTTAGATAAGATAAGTGATTAACATGAAAACACATATGACACAGTATAAACGGGAGAAGCCAAGAGAACCAGACAATAACCCAACAACAACATGAGCAAAAATCATAAAATTCAAATAAATAAATAAAAATGTGGCTTAAAACTAGATGATCGTGTGTGTGGATAGGTGTTATGTGTGTTTGTGTGTAAGGATTTAGAGGAGAGAGAGAACAAGAAAGAGAAAATAAAAAGGAGAGCTGCGGTGTTGTTGGGGGGGGATCTCTGGTTGGGTCTCACGGACGAAGAGGCGCCAGGATGAAACCAGGATGAGTCAGGACAGATTTTTTTCCCACTTCTATTCAACCACTTCATATTATGTTCATTTGCTCGGTTGATTCCTGAACGTAGCCTTGCTGACATTAGCAAGCCAGCTAAGAAGACTCAACATGTAAATAAGACAACTCTGGAGTCGCTTTTCTCCTCTTTTGGTATCAAACCTCCAACCCCTGCACCACCTTACTGAACCAGTTTGTCCACTGAGGATGAACTGATATCAACCATCCATCAAACTACTGGTAAACAAGACAACCCAAGAACTGCCATAGTAATGGAGCGTTACTGGGATTAGTAACTGTAATGTAAATCAAATCGTAATCCGTTACACTACTTGTTACTGATCACATTACTGTAACATGTTAGAAACACTGGTAATAATCTACTGAAGCAACAACCTTGAAAAGCCTAGCAACCAACAAGGTACCTCCTAGCAACCATGTTGATCACCTTGGCAACTACTCTCTACTAAAGACATACAAACTCTTTTATCAGCAATATATTGGCTACCACTGCAAAATGCATTTGTACCTTTAACTTACAACTACCGTTGGTATATGTACCACAGCTGCAGCTAATGATTATTTTCACCATCAATTAATCTCCTGATTACTTTCTTAATTAATCGATTAGGTGTTTTGTCTATAAAATGTCGGAAAACAGTGAAAATGTCCTTTATAATTTCCCAGAGTCAAAGGTTACTTCTTTAAATGTCTTATTTTGTCCAAAACCCAAAGATATTCAGTTTACTGTCATCAGATTTATTCTTGGCATATTTGCTTAATAAATGATTATTGACTATGATTGATAATTGATTGATATGATAATAGTTCCAGCACACAATATGTCTTCAAGTACTATATGTTCTTACTTCCTAACTACTGACCCATGTTACATTTAATTTTGAGATACAAAAGACAGAAGAAAGGAATTGTAAGCAACCACCTAGCAGGTTGTTAGCAGTTAGCTCTTCAGACACGCACATCACAGAAAGAACACATATACGTATGTCTGTAAAAATGTTCTAGTTTGAGTAATTAAGCACCAAAATGACACCCCAAATCCTTCCACATCCACTGTGACAACACAGTTTAGCAGCAAGATTTGAAAAATTCCCAAACTTCCCCAAATTTCTTAAACATGCATAGATTTTTCCACATTCCCAGATATGAGTGTTTACATCACATATGACAATTAATTCTGGGTAAGTGTGTGTGTGTGTGTCCATTGTGGATGGCTGGACGAAGGGCCGGAGGAGGAAGTGTGTGTGTGTTTGAGATGAAGCTCACCATTCTTTCCAAACAAGAGTTGGACGGGGGAGGGGCAGGGGAGGGTTATCACCTCGTTGACTTCTGCGTTCCGCCAACAAAAGAAGTTGTCCCACTCGCCGCGGCATCCTGGACGAACACACACACACACGTTAGAGGCATAATTTAGACTTGTCAGAGCTTCCTGTTTGGCTGAGCTACTTGTTTCTAACCAACTGATCCTATGCGTGCTGCCGAATAAACATCCAGGCTATAAATCAAGTCACATAAAAGACTCTCAACTCATATCAAGTCTATTTTATTTATATATCACCAAATCACAACAGAAGTTATCTCAGGGCACTTTTCACATAGAGCAGGTCTGGACTGTACTCTTTAATTTACAGAGACCCAACATTTCCCCATAAACAAGCACTCGGCGACAGCAGCAAGGAAAAACTGCCCTTTAATTGGAAGAAACCCTGAGCAGAACCGGGCTCAAGGTGGGCGGCCTTGACCGGTTGGGTTGAGAGAGGGAGATGGAGGGAGAGAGAAACTCTCCAAAACACATTTTACATTTGGATTTACATTCAGTGGTAAACAAAAATTCATTTAAAAGTTGACGTGAAGCTTATATTCAGCTTCAGCAGTCTGAGTTAGTCATATCAAGTGGATATATGACACATTTACAGTCTTTTTAGCATCAAATTCCCTCTTTGTGTTTCCTCGGACAGTGTTTCCCTGTTGAGCTGCAGGTGGAAGTATAGTAACAAAAAGAGGAACTTTGGCACTAAAAAGACTGTAACGTTGAAAGATATCTACTTGATTTGACTCATTTGGACGCTGAAGCTTCATATTAGCTTCAGATAAACTTTTAAATATGTTTTTGCACAGAGGGACTGCGGATTTTGTCCCCCATCACTTCCATTGTAAGGTCATTATGAAGGGATCTTCTAATGGTCAGTATGAACAGGAGGAATGATTACAGCAAGAAAAAACATGTTTCACTGTTCATTTTGGCAACTGACTGTTGTTTTAAGACTATTTGGGGAAAAAAATATGTGAATCTATCCTTTAAGTTTTCACAGACTAATATTATTTTATGGGGAAAAGCAGATCCTTAAAAGACCAAAGCCTAAATGTTATTAAATATTACTAATACTACTCAGTCTGTTCTTACATGAATTATTTAAGCTTTAACTTAAGATACCACTCTTGCAAATTAAGGCAATGATCAGACATTAAATGGAGCTTTGAATTGGTTGTGTTGTGGTTTTGTGCAAAAATCTAAATATATCTTAAATAAAAGAATTTAAAAAGTATTTTTTGTTCATTGTGTGATGCAAGATTTTATGACAAATCCTGATTTTTTTATTATTATACTCTCCGGCCGGCAGGAGAGAAGCTTCGCGGTGCCTTTGGATTTTAAAACTGAACTGATACCAGGACGCAGACTTTTTATTTCTCTGACATTTTCACATGACAAAAGCATTAAAACACGAGTCTTGCAGGTAAAACATGTAGCTCGTGTAGCTGTTATATCAGTTTAGTGTGGGGCGGCTGTTCTGAGGGTGCGCTTGATTTGACTATAACTGCAGTAACTGGGTACAAGCTTCCTGAATTTGCACTCAAAATGTTGTCAAAACTTTCATTTATAATTTCCACCGCAGCCTCCATGATTATCGACCAGGAAAGAGGCAGGAAAAGGTGATTAGAGATATCAGGAGAGCACACAGTTAAAGCATAACAATAAAGAATAACCATCACTGACAAAACACTCAATACGGAGTGAAAAACAAGAGACATCTGCAGAGTGAAACAGATGAAAGATCAGGAGGAGTTAACAGATAATTAGAATAGTTATAATTAGAAATAAAATAAGTTCTCTTTCAAATCAAACATCCCAATATATGAGTGGAAAGTATCGTTCTTTCAACTGCATTTATAACCTTTTTTTTTTCTCAAACGTAGCTCAACCATCTCATGTGATGCTACTTCAGTACACATTACCAGCAAATATTACTGGGACCACTACAGAAAATTGCAGATGAACATTTAATATCCAGCAATTCAAATTATAGACACTACTGACTATCCCTGTAACACACTGGCCACAGTTTCACACATTAACCATAAACGGTCCAGACGTATACGAGGTCTTGACCTAGTCTTGTTTTTTACTTATTCATACATGTTATTAGCAACTAGAAATTCATCAAGAATTATGAGGATTTTTTTTTTAATTTAAAGCTGAAAATAATTGAAATGTTTGACTTCTAAAACTTGACACTGCATCACTGATCTGACCAGTTGATACTTAACATATCTGATGGTGGTTTGTCCTTTAAGATACAATTCCTGTGAGTGTAACATACTGATAAACACACACGTGTATCTGCAGACGTGTGGGAAAGAAACCGCGGTTCACAAGCTGCAAACCAAACAGATAAAACCTTTTTTTATTATCACTGTGGTGAAACACTCAAACATACATGACCTGTAGAAAATGTACTGTGTGTGTGTGTGTGTGTGTGTGTACTTCCTGTGGTGCTCACGACTCTCGAGTATTTGGTCTGAGAAGTAAATAAATGATTCATAGAGTGTTGCAACACCAGCTGAAACGGCGCACAGACACACCCTTCTCCTCCTCACAAAACTGACCTCAGTCAACGCGCACACACACACACACACACACACACACACACACACATGTTTATACTTCTGTCTTTGTGACGACCCTCATTGTTATGGTTTTCCTAAACCACTTACCATCACCTTAACATTGCAATTAAATGCATAACCCTAGTGGTGCAAAGTAACTAAGTACATTTACTTCATTTCCATGTGATGCTACTTTACATTTCCACTCAACTACATTTCAGAGGGAAATATTGTACTTTCTACTCCACTACATTTATTTGACAGCTTTAGTTACTTTTCACATGAAGATTTGACACAATGGATAATATAACAAGCTTTTAAAATACAACACATTGTTAAAGATGAAACCAGTGGTTTCCAACCTTTTTGGCTTTTGACGTCTTACAAAAAGCAGTGTGTAGTCGGGGTCACATTTCACATGTCTATGAGTTGTTAACAGCTCCACCAAATAGTGATTTTTCCCTCTAAACTTCTCACATGCTTTCATTTCAATAAATGTTCAAATGATCCAATATTTCAGCAAAAATCAAAGATTAGAGAAAAAGTCCAAAAACTGAAAACAGATTTGTGTATCAGAACTTTGTTTTTTCTTCTTTCCTCTCCTATTAATCATCTCGCCACCCCTCAGATTTATCTGCTGACCCTTTGGAGGGCCCCGACCCATAGGTTGGGAACACTGGACTAAACTAGCTAACTGTATATAAAGTAGTTGAAACTAGCTCCACCTCCAGCAGCTACAACAGTAACATGCTGCTCTAACACTGATGCTTCACTATTAATAATCTAATGATGTCTCCCTCCACTGCCTAACCCCAACCCTTACACTAAACTGAACCAAAACCCAATAACCCTGAAGACAGCCCTTTAAAAGTATGTCCCAGAGTGAGGACCTGCCAAAATGTCCTCATTTCCAAGGTGTGAAACTCAAATTGGTCCTCACAGAGATAGATGTACAACTGCGCACACACACACGTACACACACACACACACAGTCACTCAGGGACTTGAGTTTCCACAACTTCAGAGGACATGTCTTTTCACAGAGACTTACCCTAACCTTTCCTTAACCTTAAACCAAGTCTTCACCCTAAAATTTTATGGTTACATTATGGAGACTTGTGTTTGTCCCCATAATGTACCTGTAGGATGCAGGTCCCCACAACGTCAGTAATAAAGGTATACATAGTATCTATGTTATGAGGTATTTTTGGAGTTTTTGTTCCTGAACATACCAACACTGTTAGTCATCAGTCATATGATGGGATTTTCAAACAATTCCTTGTATGTGTGTGTGTGTGTGTGTGTGTGTGTGTGTGTGTATACATCTATCTTTATGGGGACCGATTTTAGTCATAGACTTTAATAAACAATGAACTTCATTTATGTGGCGCTGTTCAAAAGAAAGTTACAAAGTGATTTAGAATCAACATTTCAGGATTAAAATGAGGCAAATACTAAACAATATAAGATAAAAACAGCAATACTAGACCTTGAGAGTGAGGACATCTGACATTTTCACTTTGGGACAGACTTCAAAGGGCTATTTGAGGGTTAAGAAAGACCTGGTTTTATGATTAAGGTTTGACATCAGTGTCAGGTATAGGTTGGGGTTGGGCAGTGATAGTCTGTCCTCACAAGGATAGAAATGTGTGTGTACCTGTGCTATTCTGTAGCTTCAGTTGTGTCAGACAGTCATTCTTGGCTCTCTGCATCTCCCAGATGAACTGGCAGTGAGGAAACTTTCCATTAACCTGTTGGGACGGGAGGAAATAAATATTATGAATATTATCTCCAACATGAACAAACCACCTGTGTCAGTCAAAAGTTCAGCTTCTCGCTCCCTATGTCTCGGGCTACATGCCAGTATACAATATTTGATAAACGTGCTTCAGTTTTCTGGACTAAAGTTCATGTTTCTGCAATCTACTTGCTGCTTTTCTGCGGCTTTGTCTCTGAGGATTCAGGGAGGGAGTTTTTGATAAGTGTGCCCTCATGTCCTCAAATAGTTAGCAGCCAATACATTTATTGCATTCCCTCATTTTAGTCATTTGTACCATTTTGATTTCATTTTATTCCAAAAAATTAATTAGCTGAATCTTCCAGGAGTTCCACAAGAGATTTTACAAGCTGCATAACATTTGCTGTATCAACATTTTTACAGTATAATAATGTGTTATCTAGTGCTGCAATGATTAATCAATTAAACAATTGATAGAAAATGAATCGGCAACAATTTCAATAATCACATAAAATCACAAAAATGCCAAATATTTGCTGGTTGCAGCTTCTCAAATGTGAGGATTTGAAGCTTTTCTGTGTCATACATAATAGTGAACTGAACTTCTTGGGATTTTGGATTGTTGGTCAAACAAAACAACAGACATTTGAAGAGGTGACCTTGGGCTCTTAACACATTCTAACAGGAATTTTTCCACCTGGTTAATGTAAGTCCAATATTCACTCTGTTAGCTTTTGGCTCTTTATCTGCTAAACACCCCACTACGTTTACCAGCTAGTCATTAACTGTGTTGTGTTTGCCATTTGGTGCTGAGCAGGTAGTGTACAGTGGGTTCTTAGAGCTTTTTCTCTGAAAACAGCTGCCTGCTGCGACCAAAAACAACACTATGAGAGCGCTGAGCTGAAACTCGTTATAAAACTGTTATTTCTTCACATTCTGTTGACAATTTTAGTTAATTTTTGAATGTTTTAAACAAAAATTCTGGCCAAATCTTACGTAGCATACCTTTAGTTAAAACGGGAAACTGGGATTTTTCTGAAGGCTCTGATATATCGGACTTGGCACTTAATAATATAGAAGTGCCTGAAAACCAAGCACATATGTATGCCTCACATCAGCCAAAGTCCATCATTCAATGTAATTAAACCCATATTTATTTGATATACTGTAATTTTGTCAATGCACAGTATTTTAAACCATTACACGACCAACTCAGTTATCATACAACCTTCATGAGTTGTCAGATGACGTATACGCACGCAAGTCCTTAACATAGGAATTTGGAGAACACACTGACACAGGACCAACAGCCTGGTATGAGTCAGAGCCACCTCACATTTGGCTCACTTTGGACCCAGTTACTGCCTCTCATGTATTAGCATGCATTCCTGTTATAGGTAATCATCTGTTTCTCTAGGAAGCGATTAACCAGCAATGAAAAACTCAAAAGATTTTTAAACCGTTTCACGAGCTGCTACTCTGTTTCCAAGTAGCTGACCAGCTGCCACCTTTGTTTTGATTCGGACAGTCTTTGGTGACTCTGAAAATACCATCAGAACAGCTCTAAATGTCTCTAAGTGCTTCGCAGACAAGACTAATTATCAAAAAATCAGCCCAAGCAAAACACGAACACCTCAGGTAAATACCTTGATCAAAAAATATAAATAATAAACTGCCCCATCCCAGAGCGCTGCTTTCTGATTATTGACTGAGTAAACAAAACATGTACTGTTTCCTATCCAAGTAGCCGACCAGCTGCCACCTTTGTTTTGAGTCTTTGGTGACTCTGAAAATACCATCAGAACAGCTCTAAGTGTTTCCAAATGACCTTCTGGCTTTTTCAAACCTTGCTGATTAATTATCTTTTAAAGAAACCAATGGATATCTCTATGACCCAAAAGTATACACAAGAATACTAATACGTGAGGGGGAACAAACTGAGGCTTGTTTTACATGTGCCAGAACAGAGCCTAGTATGTCAACACTGACTCAACCAGACTCTGGTTGTCACCTGGGAAAAAAGAAAGTGAAAATAAAAATAATAGGAAGAAAACAATTTGCTAATTGTTTTTGCAGAACTGTATTTGTGCTACAGATGGCCTTTTTTTACAATCAGATATAATCATCCAGAACCCACCCAGCTTTACATTTTAATTAGCCTCATCACGCCAACTGTACCGATTTAGCCACAGTTTATGGTTCTCATGTTTTATCTGATAAACATTACTTTGCCACCTATCAGCCCAGAGGCCGGTGTGTGTGTGTGTGTACAGCTGACTGTAACCAAGGACACACACTCAAACAGAGTGTAAACAAAAGGCAGTGTGAACAAACTACACAAAGAGAAACACACTCAAACCAAATGAGTCCATGTGTCAACTTTACCCCATTGATATACGGAGAGCGTGTATGTGCTGGGAGGTCTGTTTACACAGAGATATATCGGTGCTCTCAGCAGCATTTCAGACCTGTCAGTGTGTTTATGCCTCACACACACACTTCTCAGGCTTTCTTTATGTCCCGTTGGGATTCGTCTGTCCACCGAACTGATCACTCTTATCTTATTGACCAATTAAACACCACTTCACTTCTATCTTCACCTGACCAATCATAGAAGATGGCTTTTAAAACAATGCTGTCACACCTGTGGATGCTAAATGCTTCGCAGATGAGACTAATTATCAAAAAATCAGCCCAAGCAGAACACAAACACCTCAGTTAATTACCTTGATCTACCTACTGAAGATGGAAATCATCTAGTCTAGAATGCTTCTTTCTGATTATTGACTGAGTAAACAAACCATGTACTGTTACAGTTTACTTTGAACACTGGCATGGGAGTCATCAAATATCTTTATTGGTCTTCAACTTTAGATGGGCAAACACTTGCTATAGAAAGGACACAAGATAAGTAAATGAATAAATAATAATAATAGTAAAACAAATGTCAAATTGTATGTCTGTGTCTCTCAGCTCCAAACACACTGTTTCCTGTTGAAGACTTTGAAAACTGCTCTCAAATATATACTTTAATTTTTAAAAAGACCCAACAATTTCCTAAAACAGCTGGACATTGTAGTTTTTTTAGATACCTTTACTCAAACTGAAGAAAATGATGCATTTTGTCGGGGACTATTTTCAGCGGCGGATGAATTCACATTTGCTCTAGGGAGTATTTCTGGCAGCAGGACAGTGTGTGTGTGTGTGATTCAGTCAAAATAAACTACAGTGTGTGTGTTCATGCTCATGAAGGAACATGTGACCCAAGTGAAGGAGAGTGACTCACTGATGTGTTTTTAATAGTTTTTGGATAAGAACCGAAGTCTACGGCACAGAGGAATAAGATACATCACTTACCAGTAGATCAATTCACTGCTGGTTTTGGTCTTTTAATGGGATTTGCTCACAATGGAAATACAAATAGAATATGACCAGACTTAACTTAAGGTTCAGCCTGTCTGCTAAACTTCAAATGCACTTTGAATTACTGCAGGACTGTTGGGGAGAAGCTATATTTGGAGACCTTAAACAGAGATCTTAAACTCGTCTAAAATATTTTATCTACTATAACAACACATACTGTACATTGTAAGAGTTACTGGTCACTGTAATCGTTCTTCCTGTCCATACATGGCTGCAAAGTTCAGCCAAAGCTAGTATATGAGGCTTCAGCAGTATGAGTTCAACATTTCATGAAGGTATCCTCTAAAATTCTTTAGAGTCTTTTTAGTAACAAATTCACACTTAATGTTATAGTTTCTCCGCTGTGGCTCAGAAACAAAACTCTGTTCTGGAAGCACATAGCAGGGATTTCATACCAAACACTTGATGTGTCTGTCTCAAACTGTTGAGGATTGATTAGCTTCAAGTAAAAAGGATGTCAATTTTGCCCTTATCACTTCCATTAGAGTTTAGGAAGGGATTTCTTTGAGGCCAGTCCGGACTGTGGGAACAATTACAGCAACCTTTCCATGCACATATGGGCGTGTCAGTGTTGTTTTAAGATAGTCTTGGAAAATGTGAACTTATCCTTTAATTGTTGTATGTTGACTAGTGTGCTGATCATCTGGTGCATTCAAGCGCAAGTGGGAAACACCAGCATCCGGGACGTCCACCTCAAATATGAAACAGCAGCACATCTACTGACTGTTTCGTCAAAACCAGATAAACAGTAAACAAACATGGACATCTTGGACATGATGTTTAGTCTGAGGTCTTCTTTCTTTCTAAAAGTTTTAACAGTGAGACTTCAAAGTTGACTTTAAAGTCCCGATGACTCATTCTTCTAGCAGATATCACTCTCAGTGATGATTTTACAGAAACAGGTCAGTTTGAAACGTCTGCAGATGTTTGGCTTCATAAATTTCTTTTTTGTTCCTACAGAAGCTGTTTGGACGTTTTATCCTTCAGTGGTTTCAGAGAAAGAAGACATCTGAGTTAGAAAAACAAACAAACTCACAGCGTGTTTGCTTTTCTACCATATTTAACCAAGTTTACACTGACATGTGGCGGAAGGATGATGAATTTAAATTTCAGCGTAAACAAATCTTTGAAATCCAAAATAGTTTTTATTTCTCTTCACAGCCTCATTATTTGCATTAGTGTGGCAAATATTTCAAAAGACAAAGGCTTTGCACACAAATTTGCACACGAGAAACATTTTTTCCAGCCTTCCAGTTAATAAATACTGATGTAGACTTCAGATATTCCTCATGGGGACGCTGTGTTCTTCACCAGGTTTATAGCTCATTAGAAAATTTCTGATTTGGATTAATGTCTTTCCTGATTCCATTTACTTTCTGCTTCTCAAAACAAAAACTATAAATAGAGAGAAGCAAAGGGCAGAGGATAAACCGCTTGACCTTATTCAATCCACCGCTGTCTAACAAACAACATAATCTCAGTCATCAAATGAGCTCTAATACACATAAACACACGCAGATCCATTACGAGGAAGTGGACAAAATGTTCTGGATTAAACTAAACTAAAGAAAGTTGGTTTTTTTTCCCCCTCCCAGTTTGTAATCCTGAACCTGGTCCGACTTCGACTCCGTCCGAAAATCACTGATCAGACTCGATCTGTTCACAGAGAACAAATCGAATCAACGTCCAGAATAAAAAAAAGTATAATCTGTTTTTAGATGGAAACATAAATGCCCTCAAGCTTTTGTACACTCGTTCTGACCATTAACAGTCAAAACGAAATAAGACAAAAGGGCTCTGCAGCAAACAAGCAGACACACAGGGGCACATGTTAACAAAGATGCAATTATTTTCTTTGCGAGAAGGAGCAGATTTGGGCCAGAAACCCTAATAAGGAGCAAAAATTCAATTCCCACACAACCCTCCTTCTTCATGCTATGAACTAAAGTTGTATTAACAATCTGCTTTTCTTCATGATGTAATATTTTTAGAGAGCAAGTAAGCAAGAAGAAATATTAATCATAGATTTCATATCAAGCTGCAAAACAGAAACATACTAAGAAAAAATAACCTTTTTTTTTTTTAAAAAAAAAGCCAGAAAAATTTGTCTCGCTGAAAATCCTGATTGATTTTTCTTCAGCTCTGAGTTGCTCTTCGCCTTTCTGCAGTGTTGCATCAGTCTTGTGCATGAAATGAAATGATGAGGAAAGGAAACATGCAGTATCATCACTGTCACTGTTTATTTTGAACACTCATGTAAAATACTTGCAGGGGAATCATCAGTCTGATGGATTTGGAAATTGAAAATTAATAAATTTGGCCATCATCATCTGTTTCTACAGATCTCAACCCTAAACCCATTGGTTCCTATTGAAGATGTAAATCATCTAGTCTATAAAATGTTTTCAAAAACTGTTAAAAATGGCATGGAATAATTGTGTTAAAGTCAGCTTGGCCGGATAGCCACGTCAACCATCTTTCTCCTAAATGTGATTGGGCAGGTATTTATTACGTAATAAATTCCCTAGTTTAGCCCCGTCTAACTGCAACCCAGTAACAAGGGAAAGGAGAGAAACTTTCTAAAGAATTACAAAGGATATGTCAGAGGCTATGTTCTCATTCTTTTTTAGGTGTTTACTGTATGCACATTAGATCCCAAATTACATGATTAATAGCCAATCATGGATTTGCCTTTCCAGAGGCTTTAACACTTCTGAACCTTTGTGTGTTTGTGAAACTGAATATTTTGAAATGGATCGGTATATTATGATTTGTCATGTGGTCATCCTGGTTATTGTTTCTGTCTCTTGTGTCTTCTTCACCACATTTCATAGTACTTTTTACTACAGGTACAGTTACTTTTCAGATGAAGATTTCACATTAAAGCTTATAGAATAAAACACAGTTTTTCTTGTGGCTCCTTACAAAAAAAAGAGAGAAAGTCCAAAAACTGTAAACAGATTTGTGTATCAGAACTTTGTTTTTTCTCCTTTCTTCTCCCATTAATCATCTCATGACCTCTCAGATTTATCTGGTGACCATTTGTAAGGGGCACGACCCCTAGGTTGGGAACCACTGGACTTAACTTCCAAAAAAGTCCAGCTGTAGCAGCTACAACAGTAAAATACTGCTTACACGCTGATGACTCATTTTTCTGCAGAACCAGTAAAACATTGTTGTACTGCTATTTTTACCAAATAAAAAGGACCTGAGTACTTCTTCCACCACTGTCAATCTGTCTCCTACTCAAAGACTCTAGTCTTTTTGTGTCTTTGCGTCTATTTAAACATCACAGATCAACTGGGTTTGACCATAGACTATGCCGTTACCCACGGTGGTTTGTGGACTCTCATTCTGAAGTTTGCATTTTGACCGTCGCCATCTTGGAGTTTTGGAGACAGAGGTGACCATATTTGGATGGGAGAGTGGAGCTGACCCTAACGCTAGCTGCTAGCATGGTTAGCACAGTGCATTTACAGTCTGTGGTTAAACAAGATAATGCTTGTCTTTTAGTCTAGTCTTTTAGTAACCAAACACCAAACAAGAAATGTTCTAAATGTTACAATTAACTTTCATGAACTGAAAACACACGGAAATAGTGACTGCTATGGTTACGCCTGTATTCTGTGAATCTGGGGTTACGTTACCTAACCAATGTTGTCGCCATGGTAGCAACTTGCCTGTGGCACCCACATGTCAGTCAAAGTGTCCACACCCTTAATTATGCAAAACTTTAAACTTTAATAAAACTTAGAGTTATATAGGTGAGTTATATAAAACTTTACCTGTACAGTTGTCATGAAAGGGGAAATGAGCTATAGAGACCAAAACTGTTTTTTGTACCAGGCTTTAAACCTGATTATTTCTGCTGTAAAGTTGGGCATTTTAACATGGAGGTCTATAGGGATTGACTTGCTTTTAGAGCCGCAAGTGGCCATTTGAGGAACTGCAGTTTTTGGCGCTTAGCGTTGGCTTCATTTTTCAGCCCTGGAGGTTGCCGCTTGGGTATGACAACATGTGAATAGTTTAGTGATGTTACTCTGCAGGATAATCCCACTGAGTCTGTCACCTGCTGCAGCTTTGACAGTGAAACATACAAAAACCAACGTGGGATTAAATCACTTCCTCTCTGCTTCGCTTTAATAATCTCACTTTGGGTGGTGAACTCACAGATTCCATGCGAGGGCTGTGATTGTTTTGTTTTTTTAAATATCTATTTTTAAACTCTTATGCAAAGCTTTTTGCTTCTCCTTTACCTTTGTCTGCTGTGAAAATATCAACTTATATTCTTTGACATACAGTAAATAACAATTGCCAGTTGTTAGGTCTTAGAAACATAAATGATCAGCACTTAAAATACAAATTTAAAAAAGTCCTGCAAAGCAAGAAAGTTGGGGTTTTCTCAACTTTTTCTTTTTTACAGTAAAAGGCCACATATCAAAAATAAAGCAAATGGAAAAAGTTTATATAATAATAGAAAGTAAAACTCAGACTATATGTCTTTCATGGTGTGTCATGTGTCTGCAGCCTCCTGATATCAGCTCACACAGCAGCAGGAATCTTCACTCCACACACCAATAAAGGAAACACAAGTCATTAACCTTTAGCATAAGTACATGCTGTACACACACAGGATGCCTACACACACACACACACACACACACAGCTGATTGGCTATATTTCTTCACTGCAAAAGTCTGACGTTGTGAAATTCACACTTCTAGCAGATAGAAAGCACTGCAGGTGAGGTATGTCAGGGGAAAGTCTAAGAGTCAACAAATCTCATGTTTGGATCCAAACCAACAATGAACTGATCTACTAACAAGATTTAGTGTGTATCCAAAGCCTGATATATCTTATTCCTCTGTGCTGTAGACCTCCAGACCTCCAAAACACGTCGGTGAGCCACATCGCTGCACCGCTGCACCGGTTGACATGTTCATTTTCTCTATTAATTGATTAGCTGTTTGATCTTTAAAACATCAGAAAATGGTGAAAAGTGTTGATCACCGTTTCCCAAAGCATCCTCAAATGTCTTGTTTTGTCCCAACCAACAGTCCACAACCCAAATATATTCAGTTTACTATCAAAGACGACTAAAGAAAGCAGGAAATATTCACATTTAAGAAGCTGGAACAGAGAAAAATTACTCAAAATGATTAATAGATGACCAAAATAGTAGTAGTAAAAAGTAGTAGAATGGTGATAATAGATGCAGATGTTGTAGTTAACTTAAATCACAACAGTTTCACCTTTACAGTTCGGATCACTTGTGTTTTGAGAGTTTCTAAATCATCAGTGACTGTTCTGCTGATTCTGTCAGACTGACTGACAGAAGATAATAACTACGTCTGTGTTTTAAAGGCTTTTCAATGTCTGTTTACATCTGTTATGTTTGTGGAAACAGCGACAAACAGATTAGGGTAATTACTGTAATCGTTTTATCTATAAAATGTCAGAAAATCTGTGAAAAATGTCCAGTAGGTATTTAGACAGCTTGTTTTATTCAATTATAGCCAAAAAACCCCAAAATATTCAGTTTACTTACAGATGTGACAAAGAAAAACCTCTAATACTCACATCTGAGGGCCTGAAACCAGCCAGTTTTTTGGCATTTTTGCTTTAAAGATGACTAAAACGATTCATTGATCATTAAAATAGTTGCTGATTAATATTCTTATGATCGACTAATTGATTAATCAACTAATCATTGCAGCTTTAAAACAGATATTTCTAATTATCTTTTGAAAAACTCACAAAATACATGTTTTCCCACTAAAATTCAGGATCTTATTATCATATTTTCTAGTTTTTTTTTTTAAAGAAACTTAACTGAGCCCCTTTCTCTCTTTTATGTGAGTGACATCACTTCTACAACTACTGACATAAAATCTGATTAAATCATCCATTGAAGTCGTCCGATGTTAGTTTTCAGATGTAAAGCTGCAGGGACACTCCTGCTTCTCAGCCAACACTTGATAATAACTTCTATAAACGAGCTGATGGTCCAGGCTGCTAAAGGAGTCTAAATATAGAGTCGAGTCTACGTGTGAATCAGGCCTGAAGATTAAAAATTCACCAGCAGCTACTGTAGAAAGCGGATCTATAATTAATGTTTTCACGCTGTTAAACAGTGAAGAAACAGGAACAGTTTTAACCAGAGACCGAAGGTAAAGTTTCATCAGTCTGCAGGCTGATAAAAGGTCCAACCATTGTTTAATTGATGACACTGGCAGCAGAAGTGTGAAGATTTAAACAATAATATAATATAAAGTTAAAAGCGCCTCTCATGCGCACAAAAAGCAACTTTAAAGGTAGGAATATTAGAGCAAATATAAATAAAACAGGTAAAGTCACTATAAACTCTGTTTTAGGGAATATTTTGCCTAATAATACTATAATATTACTATAAAGTCACTACAGGAGATAAGTATGTTGAGGTATTAGTACAGAAAATACCGTAAAATCACTTTAAACCTCTATTTTTTTAAAGGTATGACACATTATTTCTACATTTTAAAGGTTTGTGGCAATTTAAGATAAAATTACAGTTAATGTGTTAATTGTACATGTAATAATAATATTAATAATAATAACAATAATAGGTGAAGGACTGACCGTGTGGATGAGGGTGAAGCCGAGCAGAAGCAGAGCGAGCCGGTGCGTAAAGGACATCTCATCCAGCGGAGGGTGAAGCCCACCTGAACTGCAGCTGTCACTTCATCTGCGGGTCATCATCAGTACGGAAACACGTCAGGTCAGTGTCACTAAACCTCAGGCTGAGAAAAACATCCAGTCAGACTGAATTTAACGCGCCAAATCTTCTTATTTATTTATTTATTTGTTTGGAGCGTCGATCACCAGTTTTACGCACCGTTTCATTCACTGCAACATCACTGTGGATCAGTTTGGCGCACAAACAAACAAAAAAAAGATTCAGTGTTTCCAAAAAATGAAGGTTTGAGTTAAATACTCATCCGAGTTGTTTGTGTTAGGAGGAGGAGGAGGAGGAAGAGGAGGAGGTGTGATAAGTCCGGTGTGTGGAGCTGCAGTGAGGCGGTGGTTCGGTTCACTCCCCGTTCACTCTCAATTCAGGGCGCGTCCCCGACACACGTTTCTCTCGGGACACCCCGGACTGGTGCGCGTTCCCGCCGGAGCTTCCTGGGATCTCCGAGTGTGTGTGTGTGTGTGTGAGAGAGAGAGAGAGAGAGAGAGAGAGAGAGAGAGAGAGAGAGAGAGAGAGAGAGAGAGAGAGAGAGAGAGAGAGAGAGAGAGAGAGAGAGAGAGAAACAACAACAGCGACCTCTTGTGGGAGAACTCAATTCCTGCAATATTAAAAACTCAATGTTACAGGAGCTTATAGGTTCCCAAATGCTGGTCCTGGGGCTCTCATAGGGTCTTTAATTTGTGTTCCACGTCAATCAAACTATGATCACATCTGCTGACTTTTTGTTTAATTTATTTTCTTTAGAATAAAATAGAAAAAAAACATAAAAAGCAACAACACAAAAGCAACACAAGTATAAAGCACACGACTGTCCAAAAGTATGAAAAAGATTTAAATAGACACATAAAACATTAAGACACGAACATGAAATACTTAAACCTTAACATCACTTCAGAATGGACAGACTACAGCCTGAGCTGCAATGATTGATCAATTAATCAGCAACTATTTTGTTAATTGAATCATCATTTTATTTTATTTTTTTAACAAATATGCCAAAACGAGCTGCTTTCAGCTTCTCAAACGTGATGATTTAATGCTTTTCTTTGACTGAATTTCTTTGGGTTTAGTTGAATCTTTAAATTTCTTTAAAGGTTTTTTCCCATACTGTTTGACAGCTTTGCATCGACACTATAAACAGAATGAACCTTTATATGAATGAACCATGACGTCACATGTTAACATTACAGACATCTTACATTTATTTAAATTACACAAGATTCACTCTGATGTTTGATTGCAGGATAAAACTAAACATCACCTGCAGACATCTGGTTGAATTCACTACATTTACAGATATGTAAGAACGAATAAAAATCAGAGTTGCATTGTGGGTAATGTAGGCGAAGCAGGTTTTGACAAGAAAGACAAATCCATGCAATAAAAGACATGACGTCTCTGGTTCTTTTGCATCGATTTTGATCTTTTTTTTTGTCCATCGTGTGTCTGACTCTGTTACAGGAGTGAAATGCAAAATCTGTGAAGTCTCTTGTTCCTTGTGGGCTCATTATTTAAATGTTCCTGTTCTTATTATATTGATTTATTACTGACCTTTGATGAATTATCAGTTATCAAACATACATTCAGTTATCTGCAGTGATTTAAGCAGCTTCCTCACTGCAGCTGAAGATGAAAATAAAACTCTAAAACCTAAAAATGTGAATTTATTTACTTATTTTGTTTTATTTAAAGCTGCTACCAACCACTTCAGAGAACTCCATGAGTGTTTTTGGTCAGCATTAATGTCAGTGGTCACGACAAAGGTGCATTTTAAGGTCCAAACATCAGATAACATCCACAGGAAGCTGTCACAGTTTAAATGGATGATGGTGGAAAAGAAAGAAGGAAAAAGGTCAGAAGGTCACTGAAACCATGATAAATCCTCCTCCATGGACCACGAACAGCAGAAGTTTTTATCTGTTTAACTACCTACAGAGAGATACTGTACATGTCAGTGTCTGTGCTGGAGGAAAGGTCACCAAAGGTCACCAAACGTGAAACATCCTTTGAGCATATTGGACGTCGCTGTAAATTTAATGTCTGGTATTTGCGGCGGATGAAAGAATGCAGGAATTTACCTCCGTCAGCTGAAACCACAGATCATTTAGTCATTTATGACTCTAAATACATAATCGACTGAAGCTTTTACTGCAGTTACAGTCCGATCAGACACACAGGAGGAGAGGAAATTAGAAATAGAAAGTAAAAAGATAAAGGAGGAAGGAAAAAGTTGATTTTTACACTAAACAGTTCGATGCTTAAAGACGCTGAAACTGTTTTATTGTGTCTGTTTCTGATTGTTGCTCTTTTATGAGCATTCCTGTAAATAATGTTTGGATGTATGAACTTTACTTGTCTACTTTTTTCTGGTTCCAGTTTCTATTATCAGCAAGAGGGAGCCAATAAAACCAGTCAGCCTCTGGGAAAACTGGGAGAAGAGAGAAAGGGACGGACAGAGAGGAAGAAGTCTGGTTGAGGTGAAGTAAATACTTCAATTAAGCAATTTTAAGTTGCCATATAACTGCAAAAGTATTATTTTTTCTCCATAAAGATATATATAGTTATAGTTATTTCCAACAATATAAAACATATTAAGCTGGTTCAACTTAGAAATTTAAGCTTCTCTACTGAATTAACTTAACTCAGGTTTAATAATTCCTTCAAAGTCGTCTCATGAGTTTCATTCATTAAACTTTTCTAGAATAATTCAGGTTGGTGCAGAATTATTGTCTTTTGCATGCAGCATCTTGTGCACAAAAGAAACACAGCCATTAAAATGCAAAAGATCAGATACAGATCTAGTCGGTGGTAACTTTGAAATCCAAACATTTAAAGGCCTTTTTATCAAACTGTGTTGAATTTGGGATTTTCTACAACAAGGAACTGCAGTAGAGATGTAAGATAATTCTTCTCATGCTGTTGTTTGACCCACAGCCGTCACCTGTTATGAATATTAGAGCTGTGACACAGAACAGTGAAGTGTAGATGATGGTATTTATATATTTTTTTTTTAAATTTAAAGAGTCACTTCCTCTGTTGTTTCAAATAACTTACAGATGTGGCTGCTGCAGCTGGAGCCACTTTGTACCAAAGTCACACAGCAAGTTTCCATCATGTGTTTTCTTCAAACTACAAAAAAGTAAGAGTCTCTGAGATTAAAACTCTCCCAACAATGCATGCTGGGAAGACTATGATATGGTCAAAAGCTCCAGTACAGCTACTAAATGGACCTTGTAGTGAGATTGTTTTGTCAGAGAGACGATTCAATATGACAAGAGATTATTTAAAAACCTGTATGCATGCCTTAAAGGCTACCAAACAATGCACTGGCCTTGTTTCTCCAAACTAAAACTACATTTCCCATAAATCTTTGCTGCCTCTCTCCAAGAACTGCAGGTTGCTATGGCTACCGTTTAAGAATACAGTTAAATTTTAGGTTTTTAAATCATTTTACGACTTTTGATATATCATATTTGTTTTATTTTAGGTAAATTTAATTAAACAAAGCAAAATATAGAGAGAATGTTTTAAATATGTGTGTAGTCATGGAGACAGAAACCAGTATGAGGAACCTCTGCGGTCAGTTATCTGTTTAAAAGCAGGGAGTCGCTGACAGGAGGATTATGGAGGAGATAAAGAAGAAGAGGATAAAAGATTAAAGAGAAAGAAAGAAGGATCATAAAGAAAGAACAAAGCGCAGCAGTGACGGTGACTGAAGTGTGTTTGATGATTCTCGCTGAAGTTTCTGATGGATCCTCGTCGATGTTTTCGGGCTGAACGCAGCAGAATTAAAAATGTTTGACCTGAAACAACCTGCAAACACAACAACCTTCACTTTCTCAGGGATGCTAATTATAGCACCACAGCTACTTTTCAGCAAGACATTTTTGATGTTTTATAAAGAATTTTACTTCATTATTAGCCATGTTTAAGATTTTAGGACGTTTAACATCACTTAGAATCGAGATAAATGTAAAAACTAATAGAATATGTATTTAATGTTGGTAAATTACACACTGGAAAACTAACAAACAGGTAATTATTAAAGTATGTAACATTCGACTGTGTTTAATGAATCAGGAATGATTCAAACCTCATTAAATATCAAAATGACTTGCTGAGACCTGCTGTTTGTTTTATAAACTTTGCAGCCTTCTGATTTTACACATCAGAGGACAAACCTGAGAAACTTTTCATCTTTCATACAAACTGTGATCAGTTTCTGAATTGAACGTTTACATGACAAAAATGTTCAGCATGAAAAGCTTCTTTGTCCGTTTACTTGGTTCTAATCATGTGACTATTAATCTGTCCAGATGAAGAACAGCTGGAACCTTTAAAGTACCTATGACTCAAGTTTCTGAGTTAATTTTAAATTAGCTTCCAGACTCACTTTTTCTGGTTTCTGGTTTCTGGTTTCTGGTGGGGATGTTTTGGAATTTTAATCAAAAGCTGAAATTGAATCAGTAGGTGGTCGCATGTTGCATGTTTGTTTGTTCGTCAACATCAACAACTCATCTAAATTCAAACAAACTAGGAATGAAATTAAATTTCTTGATAATTTCCTGAAAACTCTTGTTTTCTGTGATTCTTTAATAATTGGAGACAATCAGGAAGATGAGATTCCTGAAGGGAAAAAACACAGAGCACTAATTATTTAATGAAGAGCTCTAATTACTAAATCAAGAGCACTATCAAATCGAGAGCACTAATTATTTAATGAAGAGCTCTAATTACTAAATCAAGAGCACTATCAAATCGAGAGCACGAATTATATTCGAGAGCACTAATTATTAAATCAAGTGCACTAATTACTAAATCGAGAGCACTAATTATTAAATTGAGAGCACTAATTATTAAATCGAGAGCACTAATTAAATCGAGAGCACTAATTATTAAATCGAGAGCACTAATTATTAAATCAAGAGCACTAATTACTAAATCAAGATCACTTATTACTAAATCGAAAGCACTAATTATTAAATCGAGAGCACTAATTAAATCAAGTGCACTAATTACTAAATTGAGAGCACTAATCAAATTGAAGGCACTAATTAAATTGAGAGCACTAAGCAAATTGAGAGCACTTATTAAATCGAGAGCACTAATTACAAAACTGAGAGCACTAATTAAATCGAGAGCACTAATTATTAAATCGAGAGCATGAATTAAATCGAGAGCACTAATTATTAGATCGAGAATACTAATTAAATCAAGAGTACTAATTACTAAATCAAGAGCACTAATTATTAAAATGGAGAGCATTAATTAAATCAAGAGCACTACTTAAATCGAGAGCACTAATTACTAAATTGAGAGCACTAATTACTAAATGGAGAGCACTAATTATTAAATCGAGAGCACTAATTATTAAATTAAGAGCACTAATTAAATCAAGAGCATTAATTACTAAATTGAGAGCACTAATTACTAAATCCAGAGCACTAATTAAATTGAGAGTACTAATTACTAAATTGAGAGAACTAATCATTAAATGGAGAGCACTAATTAAATCGAGAGCACTAATTACTAAATCGAGAGCACAAATGATTAAATCTAGAGCACTTATTATTAAATCGAGAGTACTAATTATTAAATCAAGAGCACTAATTACTAAATCGAGAGCACTAATTACTAAATCGAGAGCACAAATTATTAAATGGAGAGCTCTAATTATTAAATTGAGAGCACTAATTACTAAGTCGAGTTATAATATAAATCAAGAGCACTAATTACTAAATTGAGAGCATGAATTATTAAATTGAGAGCACTAATTACTTAATCAAGAGCACAAATTATTAAATCGAGAGCTCTAGTTTTTAAATCGAGAGCACTAATTACTAAATCGAGTTCTAATTATTAAATCAAAAAACTTCAAACACTAAAACGTCCACAGACTCAGGACAAACTAATCACATGACAATAATGATAAAATGAATAAGAATAAACTAAACTCAGACGTTAACATCCCTCTGCGGCAGACTGCTTTTCTACAATCTGCTGTTTCATTTACGTCCATCAAACACTTGAAAATGCTTCCAGCTCTTTTTCCTCATTGTGCAAAAAAACTGGACATTTAGCAACCAGTCATGTCGACATTAATTTCACCGTGATTTAGAGTTTAAATTGTAATGAACTGTAGTTCTATAGTTGTGCTGGATGGATGTGCTGATATTTATATGTTGATGTGTGCTTTTAGATTTGTCTGCACAGTTGTTAGTGTGATGGAGAGTGTAATGTGTGTGTGTGTGTGTATTTTGAGATTAATGTTTTTTGTGCCTGGTCCTTGTTTGATAAAGACCAAAAAAAACAAATAATACTAATAAAAATAATAATAATAAACAGTCTCGGTTGTAGCCAATCAAAGCACTTTATTGCACTGTATAGTGTGACGGTGAGCCAATAGCAGGCTCTTATAAAAGTGTCATTTAATCTTTTTTATCATGTGTACAAAACAAGTCACACACACTTGTACCGTACAAAATCAACACTATTTACATACAATATACAGACACACATACATACACACCTAACACACACACACACACACACACACCCAAACACACACACACACACCATGCGGTCTCTCTCTCCCATCCAGCCTTGAACACACAGACGAGTCCTCTGATGGGATTTCCTTCTTGTTCAACATCCTCCACCTCTTCCTTTCTCTCTCTCTCTCTCTCTCTCTCTCTCTCTAACACACACACACACACACACACACACACACACACACACACACACACACACTCAGGGACTGAAACATGACCGCTACGCTGCTACCAACAAACCCAAACTGCTATGTTAGCCAAACAAGCGCTAAGCAACTTCTGATATGCATAAAGATTTTTTTTTTCTTCTGATAAAAAGACAAACGATGATAAAAGACGATGAGAACGACGTCGACAAGAAACAAAGAAGAAGAACGATGAGATGATGTCATTAGATACTCTTTTTTTTTCTCCACAGGAATGTAAACAAATGATGCATCTTTATGAATTATTTTAAATAACGTCGACACTTTGAATAAAATTTTCTATATAACCTGCAGCGTCCCTCCAAACTGTGCAGGTAATTCTCATATTTCACAGCTAGCCAAGAAAGAAGAAGTTTTTTGGGATAAAGTGATATTTTTAAATCTTATTATAGTTAAATATTTATCTTTAATCTTCTGTATTCTCACTATATTTCAAGAGTCAGTGCACATCAGGTGGTAACTGTTGTACGAAAGCCCAGAGGACGTTCTTTACTGGGGATTCTTGTCTTGGATGAAAACAAATAAACACTTTGTTGTTGTTATTTGTGTCAGAAAGATGCTTAAATGCAGGCTGTTATGCAGGTTTTTGCCGTATAACTTAAATTAATCACAACTTTTTTTATTATTTTGCTAATGAGATGTTTTCACTTCTTACCAAGAGGTTGTTATTCTCATGAAATTATGTAGATTTCAATATAAAAATATTAAAATCATTGACTAATATTTAAAATGTGAAAAATCTTCTGTTATTGATAACAGATCAGATCAGGAATCTCCCACAATAATAACCAACGTGCTGATTAATAAGTAGCTGTTGTTCATCAGTATCTGTCTGCTCAGGTTCTTCTAAGTTTCTAGTTTTTCTGACGTTTCATTAAGTCGACTTTGTGCTTGAACTTAATTTTTAGGAAACAAATACTGAGCAGAGACTTAATATTTCTAAGTGATGCTGCAGTCTGTTTGGATGTTTTCATTTTATAATCACAAAGAATCTAAGTGTCCTGAAATAAAAGACTATGTGATTGTGAAAAACAAAGAAAAAACAACTTTTAAATGTTTCACATCATCGACTGAGTGAATCTAACTAAAACAACTAAAATAACATTTAGTCGTCGCTATTTTTCAGTCAAAAATAATGTCACCATGTTTTTCAAATGTATTGTTAAAAGTTTTGTATTATTAGAATGAAGACTGTAGCTACAAGTCATGGACAGACAGCATGTTGTTAGCAGTGGTATTAAAGAGTAAGAACCAAACCAGCATCTAACGGGTCCAAAGTGACACTTGCAGGTATATTTACATGTTGTTTAATGTGCTGCAGCTAAGCTAATTAGCTATCTAGCTGCTAACTGTTAGCGGTGCACTTTTCCCCGGTGAATGTTTGTTTGGCGGCTCGTTCAACAAGCTGCAGGACGAGACGTGTGTTCATGTTTGTAAGTTAGATTAGAAGAAGACTTTAGCAGGAAAGCTAACGTGGGTTGTTGTTGTGTAGCAGGATGCAATCAGGCTCAGTGTGACCTTCTGCTCTGCCTATGATAGAACGGCACGTTATCACTGCAAAGATTTGATTGGCTGTATGGAAATAAAGACTCCAGCTATGTAAAAAAACACATTTAAATTATTTCACTAAAGATTCTCAAAGGAGAACACAGGACAAGTCATTCACAGAGCAGATATATACGGTGCAGTAGACAAAAAAAAGTTTAATGAAAGTAGTTTAATTTCAGTTGGACTTGTTGAGTGTAGAGAGGATGAATCCCTGCAGTGAAGAACGTCTTTTTAGGCCTTATTGCTACAGCTTTCCCATGTAAACTTTATCCGGAGCTCCCTTTATCCCAACAGCAGCTCTCTGATTGGCTGTTTTAAATAAGTAAATGTAAAACAACTGCAGCGACACCTCGAAGCCGTCGAGTCTTCAGTTCCCTTTGATCTTAAACTGGGACTACAACACCTCGTTTCCCATAAACTCCCTTTTAAATAACAATAATCTTCCCTTCTTTTCTTTAATATTCACAGTGCACTTTGCTCGATAAGAAAGAAAGACGCTTTGGGGACTG
Organism: Thunnus thynnus; assembly: GCF_963924715.1. Classification (NCBI taxonomy): domain Eukaryota; kingdom Metazoa; phylum Chordata; class Actinopteri; order Scombriformes; family Scombridae; genus Thunnus; species Thunnus thynnus. The sequence continues at coordinate 4,165,639 of NC_089537.1, read as the reverse complement.
AATTTCACAGGTTTTTACTGCAAGTAATTAAGTAAGATAAGTGAAAAGCCGGCTGACTGATATGATGAAAAATGATGATTAATGTGCATGTTGGAATTCTGATTAAAATAACTACTTTATTGATAGACATTGCACTTGCTTTTTGCTTAAATTTGTGGTGTTTTTATTTGCCATGAAATAGTTTAGAGGTCAGAAAGATCACAAGAGAACAAAAGTAGATTCAGAAAAGATAAATCTGTGTGATTTTTCTGAGACACTTTGGACACTGAAAACACATCCAGTTGTGTGGGTTTTTTTTGTGTGTATTTTTTTGTGTGTTTTTTTTTTTTGGGAGGGGGGGGGGGGATGTTTTTCAGTGTTTCTGCTTTTTCAAGTTTTTTTTCATAAAAGCTTTTCTTCTTTGATCGTCTGTGGATAAAAATCTGTTTGTAGTCGGCGTTTGATTCACATTCGAACTACAGAAAACGTCCCTGTCGCACACATGAACACAGACGGATGAACACACTCACATACACACACACTGCAAACACACACACACACACACACACACACAGGGTGCGGGTGGAGAGAGCTGCATATAGGGGCTACTATACCTCATCGTGTTTTCGGTACCTCTCCATATAGATTATTATGTCTATGTACAATATTTATATTTTTACAATAATCTGGCTGCCCCTGTTCTAATTGAAATAATACCACAAATCTGGAAATTTTTTTTTTTTTTTCTTTTTGAATCGACCAGTAAAACATGATGACAGATACAGTCTTTATTATTTTTCCTCTCTCTCTCTCTCTCTCTCTCTCTCTCTCTCTCTCGCTCTACTTTTACCTCCTAAAAACGACACGCGGCGTGACGAGCGGAGCTGCCGCCCTGTACACAGTGTTTCCCCTATAAGGCTTTCTACAGTGACAAGCTCCTGGTCAACGGTCACGAGATTAAACGGGGGTGTGAAAAATGGTCATACCACCACTGAGCAATCAATCAATCAATCAATCAATCAATCAGCCAATCAATCAATCAACCAACCGGCACAACACGACTTTTAAAGAAAACGGACGACTTAAGACCACACACCATATGCAGGTTCAAAAATACAGTACATCTTGATTTTGGGGGGGGGGAAATAAATGAACAACAACGGCGATATGCACGGCATACAAACGCATGCTCGCTCTCTCTCTCTCGCTCTCTCCTAAACACACACACACACACACACAGTCACACACACACACACACACAGGCTACATGTTGTAGGCCACGTAGATGGGGTCTAGCTGGTCTTGTAAGAAGCCGTCGCGGAGGTGCATGCGCTGTTTCTCGCCGCGAGAGTTGATGGGGATGACGCCGATGTCCGTCACCACGACGACGCCCACGATCAGGTAGTGCTCCTCCAGCACCGCCTTGGTCACCATGGGAACCAGGTCCAGGGCTTCCTGCTCGGAACCCTCCAGCTCCACCACCACCACCAGCAGGTTGGTCCAGGGGAAGACGGCGCTGAGGACGACAAAGATTTTATGACTGGATCTATTTTTTTTAAAGCTGCAGTATTTGACTTGTTTTAGCCACTAGAGGGCAGCAAAACTCCAGATTATAAAGTTGTTATCCAACAGACACAGAGCGACATGTTCATCCAGATATCTGACTCTTTAGCTGCTAGATGTTCCACTTTCTTCACCCGCTGGTCTCTAACTTTGTCTTTCTGCTGTTTGGTGCACAGTGGATTTATCAGAGCTTATTTGCTGAAAACAGTTGCCTGGAGACGACACCTCGAGAATACTGAGACTGAACCAGACATTAAATGCACCATAAAGACAAAACTATGAGCTGAAAGAGGCTTAAAAGCTTCATAGAGCTGCAGAGCTGGTTAAAGGAGAAGGTAAGAAACCTCTTTCACATCAGAGAAATGACAAACATTTGATAGTTTAGCTTCTCAAATAAGAGAACTGACTGTTTTTCTTTGTGTTACATTATACTGTAGTAAATTAGATATGTTGGGGTTTTAGATAGTTGCTTAGACAAAACAAAATGATGACTAGAATTTTTTTACTATATATATATAGTAGTTATAGTATTTCATGATGTTTTATAGACCAAATGATTAATCTAGAAAATAATCTGTAGATTAGATTAGTTAGATAAATTAGTTGCAGCCCTACAATCAACACTATAGATGTAGTCAGAAACTACATTTTGTGGGTAAAATTGGAGTAAAATGTCTTCTCTTGGTTTGAAAATTGGTTTGATGACTGATATACTGGATATACTGTCTACCATGAGACCACATGATCTGTCAGGTCAGATTTTACTGAGAAAGTACAGTATCTACTCCTTTAAAATCTCTTATTTCTGACTTTGTCGGATTTATGCATCAATGTGATGAAATATTTAGATTTTTCAGGGTATTTACATTCACTTCTATGAATCATTTCTCAATTTCCAGAACATATAATATCTCCTAATATATCAATATCACAATATAAAGTTACTGGGGTGTAACACTGAGGAAGCCCGACACACTTTGGTTGATTTTCACGTGTGTAGAAGAAGAGGACAAGCTGAAAAGCAACGTTCATTACTCTTTAAACATTTGTTGTAACCTACCACTCCATGATGCTCTTGTGCGCGCGGATGACAGAGGTCTCGATGTCGATGGGATGGTACCTCATCCCTCGCAGCTCCATGGCCTCCTCCAGCGCTCCGACCACAAACAGAGCGTCGTGTCTCTCTGTTCACACGACAGAGAGGACAGAGGACAGAGAGAGGAAACGTTGGTGCTGGTGTAGAGAATTAGAAGAGAAAATGTGGGACAAAGAGAGAAAAATGACCTCCGTTGGCGTCGGTGAGCTCGGTGCGGCGCAGGAAGCCCAGGTAGCCCGTCCTCGCCCAGACCGTCTGAGTGTCTCCAAAGCTGAGCCTGGAGTTGAAGTGGTCGGACTGGAGAACCTCTTCTCCATAACCGCTGTAGTAACCGCTGCCGTTATGAGCGCTGTGCACCCAGATCTGCAGGAGGAGCATGACAGTCAGAGTCCAAAAATCTGTTATTATATTATATAAATATATTCAAGATGCTGCTCGAAACTGAATTTAAACTTTCAGTAAAGTAAAAACTGAATATTTCAGAGTGGAGGAAAGAGACAGACTGGCAGCTGCAGCTGAACTAAACTTCAAACTCTTAATGTAAATATGTCTAGAAATAAAACACCCAGGAGAGAGACGGAGGGAACAAAGAGACAAATGAGAAACACACAGAGGGACACTGAAGAGGAAAGAGAGAAAAGAAAAGAAATATAGACAGAAAATGTCAGAAAGGAAAAGATGTGTGATAATAAAAGGAAAAGAATAAATGAAAAGGACAGAGAGAAAAGAAAACATCTGAGAAAAGCTTAGTAAAGAAAAAAGGAAGAGAAACAAAAAGACAAAAGAGAAAAGAAAGAATGAAAAGACAAAAATAAAAAGGAAAAAAGAAGAAAGAACAGAAAGAATAAAAGATAAAAGAGGACAGAAAAAGGAAAAAAAGACAGAAAAATAGGAAAAGAAATAATAATAATACATTTTATTTATAAAGCGTTTTTCAGGGAACTTAAAGAAAAACATTTAACACACAACATTAATTACACATTAACAGCAGTTGTGAAAAGGTGAGTTGTGATTAGTGATTTGATCGGTGAGGGAGGAGGTCTGGTGCTCGGTCCTGGTGTCAGAGGAGCAGCAGTGAGGAAGAGGAGGATGAGGAGGAGGAGGAGGAGGAGGAGGAGGAGGAGGAGGAGCAGGTCAGACAGGCAGGAGGAGGTCTGAGTGTGGAGGTTTAGTGAGTGAGGAGAAGGACTCTGAACTGGACAAGCAGCCAGTGGAGGTTCTGGAGGAACTGGAGTTTATTTAGGACTGATGATGATGATGTCATAGAGAGAATATAGAAAAGGACTGAAAAGAAAAGAGAAAAAAGAGAGAAAAAATAAAAGAAACAAACAGAAAAACAAAAAAGAGAAAGTTAAGAAAAAGAAAAAAAGACCAAAAACAACAAATAGACAAAAAAGAAAAGAAAGAGAAAAGGAAAATCAAAAAACAAAAATAAATAAATAATATAGAAATAAAAAAAGAACAGACAGGATGAAAATGACAGAGAGAGAAAAGACAAAACAGGAAAAAAGGGAAAAAGAAGTAAAAAGAGACAAAAAAGAAAAGGAAGAAACAAAAAAGAAGAAGCTGAGAAAAGTAAAAGAGAGAAAGAAAAAACAGTAAGAAAATGAAAGGAAGAAACAAAAAGAAAAAGACAGAAAGAAAAAGAACGATAAAGAGTTTATTTGTGGCGACCTCTCCGAGGTGCGAGTCTCCCAGCGGTCCTTTGGTCTCTGGGTTTGCGATGATGATGCGAACTCCGGGCAGGATCTGGACAAAAAAAAAAAAAGATAAATAATAAGTCAGTTGCCACGGTTACGGCTTCTCTGTGAGTCTTTGCTTCTGTCATGAATACGTCTCACAGATGTTTAACTCAGAGTCACACTTTAAATTTCAAGTGTCAGTTCACGACATCGTCTCTCTGATGATGTGACGTTAAATAAAAAGCTTCAACAGACACAGAACAACAGTTTATAAGAGAGAAACACTCTGTTCCTCCGATAAACAACCTCTTTATCTCTGTTCTCTCCTCCCACATACAGTGAGTCAAAATAAGTAGCGGGCTGATCGATGAATGACGTCCTCTCTCTCTCTCTCTCTCTGTCTCTCTCTCTCTCTGAGCGAGCGAGTGTGGAGGAAGAAGAGACACGAACGTCTCATCAAACTCTGAGAACAGATCCGTCGGTGTTCAGGACTGCTGTTAACTCATGAAACCAGCAGGAACCTGATCCTGTTAAACATGAGCAGAGCTGCGACGGTTAATCCATCACCAGCTGTTCTGATGATTGATTTATTGATTTGAGATGTTTTTTAAAGAGAAAAAAGCTTCTTAAATGTGAATATTTTCTGGTTTCTTTAGTCCTCTGTGACAGTAAACTGAATATTTTTGGGTTGTGACATCTGAGGTTAAATTTTGAGCTTTGTGAAACAGTAATAAACATTTTTCACCCAACAACTAATCAATTCATCGAGAAAATAACGAGGACATTAATTGATAGTGGTAATAATCGTTAGTTGCAGCTCAAACATCAAATTCACGCACATTTTAATTATTTTCAGTGTTGTTTAGTGAGGTAGGAACCACTTTAACTTTATTTATGATTAATGGCTTCGTTAATGGTTATTAAATCATTTAAACTATAATATAAACCAGTTATAAACTGTCTCTAATAATATTTTTGGGTTTCCATTTGTGAAAAATCACTTCAGGCTGATGTTTATCCATATTTAGAATTTATAACATTTAATAAATGGTTCATAACACAATATAATCCACCTGTAAGCAGATATAAGTGTTTATGAAGGGAGGCTGCTGTATAAACAGATAATGAATGACTGTAGTAAAACACAGTTGTAGTTATATATATAATATAATCCTTATATTTACATTATAGTGAATTATAAACCATTTATTAAATGTTTGCATACTGCTTATAAATGCTAAATAGAGGAACTTAAAGAGAACTTGTTTTGTAACCACGTCAGCTGTCAGTTTATTACAGAAATGAAGTTTTCACTTCATGACCTTGTTCTAGTTTATATCTCTTTATACCTGCGAGCAGTCTGAGGTCATCAGACAACAACATGTCGACTGTTTCCTGTCGACGTCCACTTCTGAAAACACATTTCTATGAGAAGGTGACCATATTAATCTCCAGTATTGATAAGTGCTAAATAAATATTTTTATTATTTGTCTTTCAGCTCTTTAGTTCATCAGACCTCACCAATAAAATGTATTTAATAAGAATTTAATAGCATTTATAATTGTTTTATTGATAACAGTTATAGCCTATAACCCTTTAGATCTATAAAACATTATTAAATTATTAATTTACTGTAATTAAAGTAATTAGTTACAACCATTTAGAGACGGCATCTTATTAGAAAGTGGAACCAAACTCAAAAATGTTAATTAAGAGGCATTTATATCAGCACATTTAGATTTTCTACACTTTAAAAAAACTCTTTTATGTTATTTAATAATGTCATAATAATAATTTCCTTGTTTTAAAACTCATTTCTTGCTTTTTTAACATTTAACGTGATGTATTTAGGTGGGAAAGTATTTAAGAGAGTTTATTGTTATATTCTCTATTTACAGTATTTCATAATGTGTTGTTTCAGTGCTCCGGTGTACACAATAAACAAACAAACATGTTAAATAGTAATGTATACAAGTGAAAAGCCAGATAAAGAAAGGTTAGTGAGGATGTTCAGGTGATGTACATCTTCCTCCTGGAGGTCATCACACACATGAAATCATATCTTAGACAACAAACATGAACAGCTGATGTTTAATTAAACAGTCATGAATAATGTTTGGTTGTTTTTTAACGGGAAAATGATCATTTCAGCAGTGATTTTGTGTCTCATGTCTGCAAACGTTTACTTGTATTTGTACAAAGTTATGGGACCAATTATTGTTCTGGTTCCTCTGTGCCGACTGTTATATATTTAGACTTTATGCAGCGCTGTCAGTTGCTAAGAGATCTGTAAAGAAACTGAAATAAGTGTTGCTCGGGGATCAGATGAGTATAAATGTCATCTTCTCCTGGAATAAAAGCAGCAAATGTGTGATGCTGCTGCAGGAGGACTCAGTATCCTCTCTAACTAGTGCTGTAAATCTGCTGCAAAACTGTATTTTTAAAAGGTTTTTTGGGGACATTTATTGTCATTTTTTTTCTGGGTTTGGTCAAAAACACCTGTTACCTCCTCCTCGATGTCTGAATTTTATTTTTAAGCCCCTCTTTTAAACAGTATGATTGAAGTTTGTCTTTCAGATCAGAGTTCAGTTTAGCTCAGCTTAGTTCAGTCTGTCGTAACGTTACTTGAGTCAGTGTTATGATCACAGTGTTAACTTCTTCTTCTAGCTCGACTGTTGTCCTTTTAGTCATGGATGAGAAAAGAATTTAAAGGACACATATTCTGCATATTTCCAGGTCTATATATTAATATTCTGAGGCTCTACTGGAATATATTTACATGATTTCTAGTTAAAAACTCCTTATTTATCTTCAACTGGTCCTTTATGCAGCCCCTCAGTTCAGCCTCTGTCTGAAACAGGCTGTTTTAGCTCCTGTCTCTTTAAGCCCCGCCTCCTGATGAGCCCACTCTGTTCTGATTGGTCAGCTCCTGTCGGCTCCGGAGGCCACGTAAACAAATTATAGTAGCAGGATTTCACTACTCTTCTTGTTCTTTACTAATATAAACTTCTAAAAATACATTTGTACATGTTTGAGCCTGAAATATGCTAGTTGACAACATGAACAACACACGGAAACAAACTTAGCAACAACAGACGGCCGTTTGTAGGTGTGTGTGAACAATCTGACATCAACACGAAGAGGAAGTAGAAGTAATTTTTACAAACGGAGCGTTCAGAGCAGGTTGAAGCCCTGACTTTTGACTGGAAGGCGACACAGTTTAACAGTATAAACACAAAAGGCACGTCGTGTCCCCTTTAATAACAACAAAAATAAAAGTACAAGTTGTGATTAGATGGTGCGGTATGTGTCTTAAGACAGCTGGGACACCAGACATGTCGTATTAAATGTGCTCTATAAATAAACTGACGTGACTATTGTCTACTGAACGTGGGCGAGACATAAACACACTGTAGGCTATGATATTTTCCTCCTGTGCCATCTGCCCGCCTGTGATGACTGATGCACGGAGGACTCCAAGTCAAAGTCATATTGTTGTGATCAATTATTTAGTTATAAGTATACGACCTTTTGTTTTCTTAAGATAACGAAGCAGTTATCACGAGAAAACTACAAGATACAAACATTTCTTTTAACCAATCAACGAGGCAACACTCTTGGTAACAATCCAATAAACGTGATGCGATGCTCTCCACACCCACGTATCCGCAGACGGGGAGGGAGGATGTTTCAGGGCTCGTCATGGACTCGAACCAGCTGTCTGTTTTGAGTCACCGACTGTGGGAGGACATTCAGTCCGGAGCAGAAATAATCCTCCAATCTTCTGTCCTTCAATTTGCGGCCATTTTTAGTGCTTCTTGTGTGTCTCTGTAAAGGTTTTTTCACTGTAATCTAGTTTCCCTTCATTTAAAATGTTCCTCAGTGGAAAAATGAAAGTTTCATTTGTTATATTTTGAAAACAACTTCCACTGTCTGATATTAATTCCTCGTTTTTTACATAAATGTCACACAAACCTCTTAAATGAGGATCCCAGGGGATCGTCTGTGGTTTTTAATCGTATCTGTTTTGGGGTTTTAACATGATTGAACTGACCGGGCGGTTTGTTTTTAAGATTAGATTTATTTTGTTGTGTTTTGGAGCTTGAATTTGGCAACATAACTAGATGTTACTGTATGTAGACGCCTTAAAGCTTCTGCTCATCTAAATCTAAATCAAACTCACCTTTCCAGACTCCATTAAAGGCAGACTGTGTGGAGAACCTCGCTCCACTAACCGAACCCTGAAACACACACATGAGGAAACTGTATAAGGTGAAGAGCAACAAAATAAAACAAGTTCCTGTATATCATAATGTCATAGAGACAGGTGTGTAGGATCAAAAAGTCTTAACATGAGAAGAAAAACAAAGAATCCTGAACATTGTCCATCTCTTGACTCACTTTAATAACACATTTCAGTCCTTTTTCTCATATTTTCTTTGCATTGTTTTCTTGTACATGTGAATAATTTTGTGATATAGTGATTACTGGCTGTTTGCCTGCAGTGCCTTCTTTTACCTTAGACTATAGTGCACATTGTGTCATATGTGATTTTGGGGACATTTTCTTATCTAACATCCCTGGAGGGCCCTATTCTACAATGTGAACCATTTTTATAATACTTACATATCAGTATCCTGTTTGTCATTGACCTTCATTTATATACATATTGGGAGGAGTTGCCAGCGTCCTCTGATTGGCTGGAATAATTGGCAGGTAAAAAGCCTTTATGTGGATGGTTGTTTGTTTATATGAATTTCACCTGATGAAGGTCTGAAACACGTCGAGTTATTAAGGTGAGTTCAAGTGATCGACAGTTTGCTGGATTCTTTAGTTTTCTTTTCAAGCGAAGAACCAAAAAATTTTTTAAAAAGCTGACGATGACGCGGTCGTACCTGTCATGGCGCAGCGCCCTCATGTCCACATAGACGGTCGTGGGGTCCGGTCCTGAAGTGCCCTGCAGCCAATCACAATGCAGACAATAAGCATGTGATCAGAGACTCAGTGTCATTTGAAATTTGAATTCAAGGTTTAAAACAAAACTTTTTTTTCCTGATGCTTTAGTTTAAGGAAAACATTAATTTAACTAAAGAAGCCGAAGTTCTCAATGATTAAAAGTCTCAACACAAGCAGCTTCACAAGGACTTTGCCTTCATAGAATTTGCTCTAAAACCTGCAAAATTTTGCAGCAATTATTGATCAAAGAAAGAACAAACAAGATCTGATTAGAGATTCAATGTCAACTTTCGGTAGTTGACGTTTCTCGATATTCTGTGTTAAGGACACGTTTCAGCTGGTATCTTAAAAGCCTTTACGGTGACTAAACAGGATGTAAATAAATCAATAAATGACTTGAGGAGGAAATATTACATGTTTTTCAGCGCGTGAATTAAGTAAATTCAGTTATTTATGTGGTTGTTAAGTCTCTAAACGCAGAGCTACAGATGAACAATACTCCATCTAAAATGTGTCTTAAGTCACATCAGCTCAGAGTTCAGACGCTGTGTTTACCTGCAGGCAGATGGCCAGGTTGACTCTGCAGCCGAAGGCCGTGCTGACGGATCGCGGGTGAAGGCCGAGATCTTTGAACAGTTTGGAGAAGGAGTGCGTGAGCGACATCCTGGGCCTCTCCTCTGCCACCACCACGCAGGCCCGAACCCGAGACAGATCCAGACCCCGAGCCTGGACGGGACGACAAACATCTCAGAGACGGTCTCAGGAGAAAAAAAAAAAGGAGGACTGAGGAACATCTTTTATAAAAATCTGTCTGAGGGTTTTTATCATGAAACTGATCAGTTGGTAAAACATTTGATTCCTCTGTGGCTGAAGAGGAGACATGTGGGCGTTAAATGTAATACAGAACGTTTTAAAAGGAGCAAACGACAAAGGTGTGTCTTGTAAAAAAAAAAAAAGCAGCCAAGTAAGAAAAGAACATTTCTACTTTTCACTCAGCGTTCGACCTTCAGTCTCCATGGAGACGTAGAGAAAGATAATCACTAAAATTAACTCTGCAGCTTCCATCAGTGACCAATCAGAGACGTCTGCGGCTTTAACTTCAGCACTTACACGTAGCCTCGGGCTGAGCAAACAGAGAGAAACACTTTATTACAGCTGAGGACGGACGAGTGAAGTCAGTTAGAGTCAAGAGTCTGCAGCTTTTCTTACTGCTCATGTTCAGCTAAAAGACAAACTGAGTGCAGCTGTAAAGATGCTTTTTAATAAAAAGTGGTCGTCAGCCACGAGTGAGATCTTGTTGGCTGGTCGGTTGGTCAGTGAACGTGTGCAACTCTTTGCTGCTGCCGTCAGATTCATGACGGTTCGACTTTTTCAAACTTACTGCCTTGACTCACTTAGTGACCATGGCAACCACAGAAACTACAGCGAGAGAGAGAGACGTATGACTGGTACGTGAGTTTCCTGAATGATCTTCAAAACAAGAGAAAAGATCTACGAAGAGAAACAGTATCAGCTCCAAAGTCTGATATCCTGTTCGTATGTCTCGCTCATCATTGCTCCATGTAGCAGCAGGATGAGATCGTACTGGTTGGGCGGCAGCAGCTCGTGCTCTACAGGCTGGTAGGATGGGAGGTAACTGGGAGTCGATGTTGCCGAGCTGAAGCCACGATGGCAACCGCTCGTCGATATAGTGACATCACTTCTCCCAGCAAAGACCCACCTGACCCCGAGTGCTCTGAGTGCAAATTAAAATATTTTAATCAATATTCAGAAATAATGATTAACAAAAACTGCCCCTGTAGCTAAAATGTTTTGGGAACTATGAAATCCTGCAGGAACTACATGTATGAATAAATGCAGAGACTTAAAGCTCCTTTAGTGAATGTAACTCATGTCTTGTGTTTCCATGACAACTAAAGAACAAAGATGAGACTCAGATTAAAATGCTGTCATTCAAATGTTATATTTACTGTAGATGGATGTCTGAAAAGAGACAAACAATGTAATAGTTTCAGTTTTGTCCATATAGTTTAACTCTGCTTACTATTTAACCATTTAGTAGCAGACGTTGGCTACATTAACTGTTTCTTAAGCAACATTGCCATCCAATGTAATATAGAAAATATCGATAGTAGTGACAACAAGTGCTTGCTTTCAGTCTGAATAAAAGTTGTTGTAGCAGTAATGATGCTTCTGAGATCCTAAAAAAGGTTCCTACAGTGAGAAAGAGCTCATAAACTGTACATGAAACCAATGTCACAAATGTATTTGCAGGTTTTTCCAGTGTTGTCGTTGTTGTTGTTGTCACTGACCTTGAGCGCTTCGGTCTGCAGGCCGAGCCCTTTGGTGCAGAGCTCCATGACGCTGTAGGAGCAGAAGGTGTCTCGCACCCTCAGCTGGCTGACGGCCAGCAGCCACAGCGCCGGGTTGGACTCCAGCTCCACCGGCGGGATCAGGATGGACTGGTGGCCTGAATACACACTGCAAACAACACACACACACACACACACACACACAAACACTTTATTCACACAGCCCTTTAATGGATACATGCAATAAAAATGAATCTGCTCCTGTTACATAAACAGTCTCGTTGACATCAGAATGTATTTTCCACAGAGACCTGAGAGCCAAAAGCACTTAATAACAATAAGGTGCAAATGTGAGTTATTATAGCTTTAAAGTCATTGAGACGTTCTCGTACCCAAAGTGATTTGCAGTCTGTTTTATTTATAAGACATTTCAGCAGCAGAAATCTGCTCTCGCCAAGTTCAGAACTTCTGAGCAGAGAATTTAAAAATCAACCACAGCGAAAGATTTACTGACGATCGAGACGAGAGAGGAAAGTTTCAGACGGACGAGGGAGCGTCGCATCACAACAGTGAATCTCTCTTCTTTTTATTAAAGGAGCCAGACGACCACCTGACATCAATCTTCATGTGACTATCAGACACTTCTGTGATGAAACAAGACTGTGGTGAACTGCAACGACAGTATTTGATTATTTTTCTTTTCCTTACTTGCAGTGAATTATTTTATCATTATGAAGAACATATATTAAATGGCCAAAACTATATGGACACCTGAGCATTGGAGTCAGATTTATGGGCATACAGGTGCTTAATATGCACAGACTTGGAGGAAAGAGAAGCTTCCTGGATTGATGTTTGAATACTCTGCATATATCTGATGGTTCAAATGAGGATTTTTTAAAATAAATATTCATTGATTTGATTTATTGAACAGGACAGTGTGCAGTATTAAGCATAAATGATGCACTGCACCAGAGTTAGCTTGAAGTTAGCTTATTCACGGGAAACTATGCATCAATTGTTTATGTCTTTATGCTACTATTGTGCATTGCAATGGTTTGCCAGATGTGTCTTACTTACCGAGGAACTGCCACAGAAAACATGTTTAAACGAGCACTTTAACATTATAATAATGTCAATTAATGTGTCTGTAAGTGACTAAAAAATACATCATTTAAATGTCCTGCTACTCAGTCTTCAAAATTGACAGCTGCTCCTCCTACAGACTGATCTGAATATGTATTAATATTATTATCTTAACATTATTAACTGTGCATCACAGAATTAAAAGCACTCACAGACAGGTTCTTTAATTTTATGATTTTAGTGTATTATTACCAAAATAAAAGCAAAGTAACTTTCCTTTTCCTTACAAAACAGTAGTTATACAAGTATTCATTCATTCAATAATACAATAAAATTATAGAATTAAAAAGTCAAACTTCTATGATTATACATGTCAACATAAATGACATGAGGAGTACAGTTCAGTCTATGAAACCAGTTTATTACAGACTGGAAAGTGTGGGCATTTACTAGGCAGGTATGGTTTAATGAAAGATGATTTGCATTATGGGAAATGTAGGATCCAGTGTTGTTGGAGCTTGAAAGTCAAGATATCTCAGCCTCTGTTGATTCTTTTTTAATGCGTCTCTCACATAGAAGTGCTTCACTACATCGCTGGCGCACACTTTAAAGACTGAAATACATATTTAATAGTGTGTACGTCTGCAGGGGGACGGACACAAACCTGCAGAGACACCAGAGGACAAAGCCGAGGCCGCAGTAGGGATCCAGACAGATGGCCACTTCTCTGGACGGGTACAACTCACACTGCAGCTTCACCGACCGGCAGAAGGCTCCAACGGCATTATGGGACATCTGGAGAGAGAAGGGAGGGAAGGAGAGAGAGAGAGAGAGAGAGAGAGACAACAAACACACAAACACACACACACAGACAAAGAACAGGATAGAAAAGACGGACGGTTAGTTTGTAAATTCACAAGATTTATATCCGATACTTTAACAAATGTATCTCCTTTAATGTAAATTGGAGGAGGATGCAGCCTTCACTCTGATGTTTATTTCATACAGGGATATAAACAAAAGGCTTGACGTTTCTACTGTTTGCCAAATGTGCTTTTATTCTGCTCTTTTGTCATGTTTACTGTCTGTACTGTGTGTCGTTTGTCGCGGCTCTGACAGCTGAATTTTCCTGCGGAATGAAAAAGCGATGAATAAATGAAATAAGGAGGGGAAGGTGGCCCGGAGACTGTGAGCGGTTTGGTCGGGTGATGAGGATTAACAGCTGAGCTGACCTGAACTCCGGCCAGCATGCCGGTCGTCGACACACTGAAGTCCAGATAGGCCAGGCCGTCGGGGTTGGTGGGCTTATACAGAGCGGGAGGCTTCTTCTTTGGCAGGTCATCTGCAGTACAAACACACACACACACACACACACACACACACACACACACACACACACACACACGCACACGCATATTTGTTTTATTACACTCAAGAGCACAGTCTGTTGAGTTGCATTCATTTCAGAAATACTGACCTCAAGCTGAACCTAAAACACTACTAACTCAGCTTGAGCTGTAATGTAAGAACATGTGCTGTTGTCGTGGAAACACTGTTACACTGTTACCTTTAAAGTAGCTGCTTCAAAACGTACCGAAACTTAATTTTTGCAAACATCATCTGGAGTTAAACACAAAAAAACTAAAGTCAGGTTAAGTGAATGTGACCTGAACTGTATTTTACCACCAGTGCTTCCATACATTGATTTATTTGTTGCGGCTCACCACAATATCAACACTGACCGCCACATATTGATTTTCCTATTTTTTTTTTTTACTATTTAAAACGGGTAAAATCTTATTTCCTTGCAGAGCTGCGTGCAGCTCATCGATTGGCTCTGCCCCTCTTTGCCCCACTCGCTCTCTCTCTCTCTCTCTCTCTCTCACAAACACGTCTTTGAGCATCCCCTCCTCTCCCTGCACGCTCTGAACCAAAAAACATGATTATGCACAAGAGGAAGGACTGTTGTTGGCTTTTCCCTTTAAGAGAAGACAGCAGCTGGCGGCTAGTATCATGAACACCTCTGCATGAATCTGTCCAAAACTGATACATTCAATTTAACTCTGATAAGTTCCCGACTCTTCTCAGTAAAACTCTTCAAATAAGTTATTAGCAAGCATGTAAGGAGCCTCGACGTATGTATATAAGGGTGACATGATACACATTCCTGTCAACTTCCTTGTATTTTCCAGCATAGATCCATCAAATGTTCAGATAAAATACCTGAAAACATCCGTGTGAGTGTGCAGGTTTGTGTCGTGCAGGTTTGTGTGTTTGTTTTGTGAGAGACGGGCTGCTGTACCGGTGTCGAGGACAGGCGGCCAGTTCCTGATGTCCACCGTGGCCATGGCCTCCTTGGAGCGCAGCAGCTTACAGATGACCGCCGTGGTCATCACGCAGGCCGAGTGACTGACCTGGAGACAGAGAGAGAGAGAGAGAGAGAGAGAGAGAGGTCAGAGCTGGAAGGGATTCGGTGCCTCAATCAATCAAAGACATTTTCACAGAACAGAATCTTTCTGACAAACAAGACGTATCAACACAAAAAAGGAAAACAATAATAATGTCATGTGCTGTCTTAAATGCTTTCAGAACATGATGTTTAGTTCATGCAACAATTTCTAAAAATGTGTTTAAAGGTGCAATATACGACATTCAGCCCCACTAGATGTCAGCAAACAACTATTTGCTATGTAAAGACATAGTGGAGTCATGGCGACCTGAGCAGAGAATGAAGTCACACTCCTGTTTCTCATATTACAGCCAAACAGTAAACTAACATACATTTCTGAAAACATCTGAGGTGAGAAACAGGCAACAAAATAACCAATAATCTTGATCTATATTTGATCAGCTCTGCCTAGTTTGACAGTTTGATCTGAGTTTACTAGAGTGTGACATCTAGTGAGGCTGAATGTTGTATATCGCACCTTTAAATATTCACTGATAAGATAAAAAATCTCAGTGTAAAATCCCTTAAATTATTTTTTTTTGATGAGACTCTGACCTCGACAATCATCTTGACGGTGGGCAGGGTGGTGGAGATGTTCTGCGGGTGAGGCGGTCGCACCGTGATGGGAACACAGCCGGCGTACAGGGAGCCGTAGAAGGCTGCGATCAGGTCGATACCTGCGGGGGACACACGGCGAGAGAGACGTGTGAGCGATTAAAACACTCAGAGTCTTCAAATGTTGTTCAGTAAACATCAGACGTAACATGTACCTGGTGGGTAGACCAGAGCCACGTGGTCTCCCTCCTGCAGACCTCCTCGCTCCAGCAGCAGAGCCGCCACTCGTTCTGCCCTCTTATGGAGCTGCAGACAGGTGAGAGAGCTGGACACTGCCCCCTGCAGGACGGGAGGGAGGGAGGAGTTATAAACTACACGAGGAGTTCAGCCAACATAAATAACAAGTAGTTATCAGCTCTATTTGCTACAAAGCTTCTCTTCTCTTTGTTTTTTTTGTGTAGGGTCCCTTGCACATGAATATATGTCATAAAAGAAAATAAAAATAAATCCCACTACAACCCCAGTAACACTTCTACAGCCAGTACACAATCAAACCTCAGTTTTTAATCTCATTTCTCACAGTTCATATGAGCTGTTTCTGGACCACCATCTAATTTTTTATAGTTTTAAGATGTTTTATTGTGAAAATATAATGTTTGCAGCTAAATGTCGAGGGCTTCCTGTAGTAATTATGTTGGAGGTGTGTCATAGCAGCAGCAAACAACCAAGAGATAATAAACAACATGTAGTAAAGTGACGTAAAGAGGAAATTATATCTCAGAAAACAGAAACAAAAATACAAGTAGCAATGACTAAAAATGATGATGCTGGTCACATGACTGGATGTGACTTCTATGTAAAGTATTTACAGTATATACAATAAACACAGGATCTATTAAATCAATAATTAGTCAATATAAATTGGTAGATATACACATATTCTTGGGTAAATGTCTTAAAAAAGTTATTTTCTCTTCTTCCTCTTATGTTCATATGAATGTAAAATCTAAATTCTTCAGAGTCGGATCTTCTTTAATATAAACTATAAGTGTGGTCAGAGGTGTGTGTGTGTGTGTGTGTGTGTGTGTGTGTGTGTGTGTGTGTGTGTGTTGTTACCCGGGAGCTGAGCAGAGTGTAGAGGACGTGGTCCGGTGTGGTCTGAGCTCTCCACTGCAAAACCTCTGACAGGAACAGGAACTAGAAAAACACAAGACGTCATCACACACATGAGGTGCGTTGAATTTCATCACCCTGACGTGACAGATCCTGCATCTACACAGACTTTCTTTGTGCAATCTGAGTGTATTTGTTGGACACATTTCATCTTTCGGGACTGAGGCTGAAATTTCAAACGCTTAATATAACTTTATCGGCTTTAAATTTGTTTCTTAAACTACATAATATGAATAACAGAAAGGCTGCACTGAGCGGTTTCACAGAAGCCATAAAATTCTGCTTTTTACCCGCAAATTCTACCAACATCAGCACATAAACTTGCAGACCAGACATGAGGAGTCCACGTCAGTATGTGCTTACTCACCGGCCGCTGCTGACAGAAGCAGAGCGGCTGAAGCTCTGCCTTCTGTCCGTCACATTTTAAGTGCTTTTAATCAATATCACAGACTGAGAAACTTCAAAGGAGCTGAGAAACAACCTGCCGATACTTCAGAGCGTCTCAGAAAAAACGCACATACGACTAATGAAACCTCTTCTTCTTCATCATCATCATCATCAGGGAGTTGAAACAGTGATCGGCCTGTTTGAAAAGTTTATCGGCTGCTTATGATGGTGAATCAATCAGAGCTCCTGATATTTGAGTTTATTCAAGATTTCAAGCTTCATAAACCCAAGAAAACAAAAAAATCTCTCTCGAGGCACAGAGGAAGGAGTCACTCTTCCACTAAGAGAAAAACATGATATTTAATTTATCTTTTTAATTTTCATCATAAAAAAAGAAGGAAGACATACAGTAGAAGCCTGGGCTTTTAACATATACTAGTGTGTGATTGTTTGACCCTGAGGAAGGCCGGCGTGCAGTGATAACGCCTCTTTTAGTCGAGGTTAACAGTCGGGATACAGACAGGAAGTGCATCACAAGTTCCCAGCTGAGATGAAAACTGGGATGTTGCACTTATGTGAGATGCATCTAAACCACAAAGCTTTTAAACTTGTTTGCTTTGAGTTCAGAGCATTTTATCTATCATGACATCACTGCTCCTAGCCCTATAGAAAGTGTGTGTGTGTGTGTGTGTGTGTGTGTGTGTGTGTGTGTGTGTGTGTGTGTGTGTGTGTGTGTGTGTGTCACCTGGTCATTGTCATCAGTCTGTCCCAAATCTCTGCCGCTGGCCTGAGCGATCCTCTTCCCTGACACCAGATTCCCCACCATCACAGAGGCAGGACCGATCTCTGCAACACACACACACACACACACACACACACACACACACACACACACACACACACACAGGATCAGCACAGCAGTCCTAAAGAGTGTCATTCATCAATTTCATTCCTAAAATAATCAAAAGACGCCGAAGAAGCAGACGTTCACCTGGCTGTTTCTGCCGCGGTTTGGGCAGGTTGGTGACGCAGGTGTGGGGGCACATGAGGACGTTGCAGGGGTGCAGCCCCCCCTCCAGGTACAGCTGCTTGATCTCTGATAGGTGGATGCCGCCCAGAGGAGTCTTGGGGAGGGTGTTGGCCGGGACCAGAGCCAGGCAGAACACGCCCACCCCGTGGATGCTGTCTATGGCCTTGAGAAGGGAAGAGATGCACGGAGGACAGTCAGAGGACGGAGGGATGATCTGCTGGAATGCGGTTTGGGGTTCATTTTGTCAATAAAAGGGATTTTTACAGACTGCTAATGACGAATACTGCAAAACAGCCTCGACTGCTTCTGCATCAGACTGACTTTTAGTAGAAAAACCAGTCTGAACGCTCACGAAAAATGAGTTGATTTTGACTGAAAAGAGCAAATAAAGTCACAAATGCTGGTTTCTTACATTCATTTGTCATTCATACATAATCATTTTAACATTATTACAGTGTTTATTACTGAATATATTTATATTTCCCATTTCCAGTGTTGCTGTTTTGAATTCTTGTGTGATTTTCTAAATTTTACGCTGCTGGTTTGAGCAGAAATTGCAGCCTCCAGTATCAAATTTTAAAATATCCGTTTTAAACAAACATTAACCTTTCTAGTATTCAGGCAGTGAGTAATAATAAAAAATGTTGAATGCTGGATTGTTGCTATGGTAACCCTGGTCGAGGAGCTTGCGTATAAGTTTTGATTAATTGCTTTTGTGATCAGTGATTTTTATCTTGTGAGACACAAAGATGGATCTAAGAATCAATAAGTGCGAGGACACAGAAACACTTTAATAATATGATGCAAATCAACTCCATGAACCCACAATAAGGCCTCGTTTGTGAAGCTTATGATGCTCCATTTTTGTTGAGAGTTCGTCACGGTGACTTAAAGGGCAGGTTCACAATTTTTCAAGCGTGTCTTAAACCAGCAGTCAGGTAGAAAAACCAGTCTGAACGCTGGAAAAATGAGTTGATTTTGACTGAAAAGAGTAAATAAAGTCACAAATGCTGGTTTCTTACACTCATTTGTCATTCATACATAATCATTTTAACATTATCACAGTGTTTATTACTGAATATATTTATCATTCCCATTTCCAGTGTTGCTGTTTTGAATTCTTGTGTGATTTTCTAAATTTGACGCTGCTGTTTGAGCAGAAATTGCAGCTTAAAAACAAATTAATTTGAAATACCTCCATTATAAAATTTTAAAATATCCGTTTTAAACGAACATCAACCTTTTTAGTGTTCAGGCAGTGAGTGATAATAAAAAAATGTTGAATGCTGGATTGTTACTATGGTAACCCTGGTCTAGGAGCTTGCATATAAGTTTTGATTAATTGCTTTTGTGATTTTTATCTTGTGAGACACAAAGATGGAATCAACAGGCTGTAGTTTAGTGGATTCTATGGCTGTTTATAAGAATCTCTGTTACAGTTTTAGGGGGTAAAACCTGTATTATATAGTAGAAGTATTGTATTGCCTGGTGTCTTGCTGAATGCACATCTCTGTTCTAGCTGCCGTACTTGATTTAGGCTGACAAGTAGAAGTCAACATGAACATCCCGCCTGGTGCGACTTCATCACCGTCATCTTACTCTTTGCACTGAGCCGTACAGGACGGGACGGCGGCGTGTCAGAAGTGATCTACCTGCAGCACGCGGCTCATCCACTGGAAGCTGTCCTCCTCCGTGGAGTCGGGTCTCTGCTCGGCAACCACCACGATCCTCTCATCCCTCAACACCGTCACAGAGAACACCGCTATCCTGCAGGATAGGACGAGAGGAAAAAGACAAACTCGTTTCTTTCTTTCTCCTCAGCAGCTGTTACTGAGCCGACACGTTCAGGACGTACTGTTTAATATCTGATATCAATCAATCATCCACAGTTGATGTGACTAAAGCTTCCTGACTGCAGCTAGAGAGCAATTTATCTACTATATTAGACACTGAAAGTAGTGTCTGATATAGTAGTCTAGTCTTCTGACCACTCAAAGCACTTTAATACTACAGGCCAACAGCCTCCCATTAACACCCATTCACACACTGATGGTGCTGCCTTCAGGAGCAGTTTGGGGTTCAGTATTTTGCCAAAAGACTCTTTGGGATCGAACCAGTGATCTTCTAATTACTGGACGACCTGCTCTACCTCCAGAGCAACAGCCACCCCTGAAAACCTTCCTCACCTGCTGTAAAGAGCTGAAACAAGACATTTTTATTCCACCAATTAACTAACTCAGGTCACTTTTACTGCACTTATATTTATTTAAGCACTACACACTTGTGTCATGCTTTATTTTCCTTTTATCTATTTATGTATTTATGTATTATTTTGACCTGGTCCTGTGAGGAATAGTGTATTCTTTAATCTTATGGATATGATTAGAGTAACAACTGTTATTTAATAAATGCTGTTTTAGAAGCTTTTTCCATCCTGATGGTAACAAAATTAAAGAAAAAAATTCAATTTTAGGCCACAAAATTGTTAGATTTGAAGATGTGGAATATCAACCAAAATCATTTTTATTTTATTAACATAAAAAGTATCAAAATCTCACACTAGAAAAAGTAAAACTTTCCCATTTCAGCTGAAGATATTATTGCTCTTTCAGAATTTTCCAAATTAGAAAGAATCGACTAAATTTTGGGCCTCTAATTAATCATTAAGTTTCTAATAACATAATACCAAATTGAGCTGAAACGTACCTCTGATCAATATATATACAGGTATGATTTGTTCTTTTTTTTGTTTGTTTTTCTTTTTAAAAGCAGCTGAACACGATGCAGGACGAGCAGAAATTCAACCCTTCTTCCTTTTCTATTAAACACTTGTGAATCTCTTCACAAGAAACCGAAGCAGGAAGAATTATCAGCATCAAAAGTATCAAACGTGTCTTCAGAATAAATAAAAAAGTAGTAGAAAAGTCTTTCAGCCTAATCAATGAGTCTGATAACATTGTCATAACAAACATCACCTCAGATCTAAAGAATCTTTATAAGGTTGTTCTTACTTCCTTTTTAGCTGGTTCGAAGTATTTAAACACATTAAGATGTGTAAAAATGTGTAAGAAAAGGAGAGTCAGCAACAGTTTGTGAAGAAACACAAGAACTTCTGATTCCTTCAGATCTTCAGGTTTTTAAGTGTCACAACAGAAGAACAGAGAGCAACAGGATGGAAACTCCACCGCAGATGATCAGAGTTACTTCATTCTCTCTACCTACTTCATTCTACTTTTTATTGAGCATTAGTAGAGCTATACTGGGGGATGTTACTGGAGGTTCAGAAGTATACTGGGAACTCAAACATGCATGAACAAAACCGTCTGTACGTACAGGAAAGGAAGGATTTCACACATCGTGTTTATTGGAGCAAACAGACCAGCAGTAATAAAACACACTTTAATCCTGATATAACATCTACGTTTTATCTGTGAATCAAACTTGTAATAAAATGCTTCATATTAAATCTGTAATCAGTTTAATCTTTTTATGTTTAATTCAGAGGATCTTTGTGTGTTGGCTCGCTGCTTCGGTACCTTTAAATAGCTCCAGAAAACGTCATCAGACCCTGTCGGCTAAAAGATGGATTTCCTCCTCGGTGGCCGTGGACACAATTAAACTTCACTCTATTACTGTTTCTGGATTCATCCACTATTGCTCTACTTTATTAGATTTATTATGTGCAGGGGTATTGCTCATTTATCAGTGTGACAGTAACTGTGCCGGCGTCAGACATCTGGCAGGTTTTCAGCTGCTGTCGATGGGAACGATGTTAAAAACTGTTCAGTGACTCTCGTTGTGACTTTGAGACGTTCCCCTGTGTGTTCAGCAGCAACGACGTGCGTTCGAATCCCTTTTCTCCACGTTTGAGTCTAAATCTCCTCTCGCTCCGTTCTGCAAAAAAAAAAAACCACACTCACCTTCCCCTGTAGACGAATTTCATCGGCTCCACCGCCAGCGCCGTGGCGACGATGTCGTCGGCGTTGTGCCTCCGTCCGCTCACCATGATGAGTCCGTCCATCTTGCCGGTGATGAAGACCAGGCCGCCGGGGCCGATGAAGCTCAGCAGGCCGGTCCGCACGAAGGCGTACTCGCTGATCAGCCCCCCGCTGGAGCTCACCGGGTAAACCTGCAAACACACACACACACACACAGGCGTTCAGCTGCAGGGTCGCCATGGCAACAAGCCAGCACTAGAGCTGCACGACAGAGCCAGAATCAGATATTTTCAGACAGTATTTTTAACTTCGTGCCTTTTGTATTGATAATGTCACACTGCTGGTCTTCATAAGTTTAATGAAACGGACTTAAAAACATTAAGAAGAAAACAAGATGAATCGTTCGGTCTATAAATAATCACAATATGCTGGAGTGACATCATTAAATATCTTGATTTGAGTCAATAACCCAAAAATATTCAATGTACTATAATATAAGAGCAAGAAAACCAGCAAATTCTCACATTTGAGAACCTGGAAGCAGCAGATATTTGGCATTTATGCTTGAAAAATAAGTTGCTAATCTGTGATTATAATAATGAATTTTCTTTCAATCGACTAATTAATTAATTAACTAATTGTTGCAAAATTGTGATTTTACATGCAACATTAACTCTGTTTCTTCTCCGTTTTGCTTTCCATCATCATGTTTATCATCACTTCACCACCTGGAGACACCAGTTACACATGTGCACCTTTATTTTATGTATATGTACATAATCTGACTGGCCCCAAATAATGAGAGTAAGATCAGATAATCCACATATCTTACTGCCATTACTTCAACTAAGAGCATAATCACATTCACATTAAGTTTGTATGTAAACGTAGCCAACAGGGTCTTCTATGTTACAGATACATGTGTCGACCTGGTATTTAAAAGCATTTTACTGTCAAAAAAAAACCAACAATCATAAAAAAAACAGACGCCGCGGGCCGCCTGCCTCACCTCAAAGGTGTTCTTGGTCATGCCGGTGAGGCCGTAGTAGGAGGTGCCGGTGGCGATGGAGCAGACGCAGAGCTCGCCGATCTCGTCCGTCTGACAGAGCTGAGGGACGCCTTCAGGCTTCACCACACACACCAGGCCTGAGAGAGGGCGAGAGACAACGAGACCAACAGACACAGAGAGAGAGAGAGAGAGAGAGAGAGAGAGAGAGAGAGGAGGAAACACTGGTGAAGGAATAAGACACCTTTACTAAAGCTTGTAGCTGTAATGTTCACAAATGAATCTGAGAAATCGCACCTTCAAAAACACAACAATAACAATAAAAAATAACATTTGAAAGTCTCTTTTTCAAACAGTCGCTGCGAGTCGTTCGTATCCATGAAGTGACTTCACAAAACTTCATGAGCCGTACAAAACAACAGGCAATAAAAGAAAACGAAACCATCGTCCATAAGAGGAAAAACCGCTGCAGTAAGAAAATCACCTCCTGTCTTTTGAGCTTTATACTAAAATACATCAGCAGACTCGTCAGCCCACCTGCTGCCAATACATCTAAAAGACATGAGGGGTAACTATGGAGTGCTGCCTGTTACTTTGTTCTGGAGGATATAGAGTCATTTCAACGTGAAGAGGAAGGAGATTGACCTTTTATTTCTTTGATAAATTATAATAAACTCTTTCATATCAAAAGAAGAGGCTTTAGTTTACTTCAGATCATGTTTAACCTTGTGAAACACCTCAGAGATACGATATTAATCTTCTCCAGCTGAGAGAACTGATTAAATACAGACCTCGACCTTTTAACACAGACTGAGATTTGACTTGTTTCCATACACGAGGGGAGAGAGATGATGATGATGATGATGATCCCACCTGTTACCGTTTTCACTGCGCTGCACCTGTTAGTCACATTTTTTTTTCAAGAGTTTGAGCTTAAAGTAGGTTGTTCTGACCCGATTATGACGTCGGCGTCTGTCTGTGTCGACCTAGAAGAAGGTTACTAGAGGAGCTGGAAGGAAGCAGTGCAGCGTTTTCGTTAATATTTTTGGATTATGTTATTGAGAGTTAAGAAAGATCAATCTGTAGATGAGATTTATGGATTTGAAACGCTCTATTTTGGTAGAAAAGTCACTATTCAGGTTCCTCCTCGATGAAGGTGACACTTAATTTCCCCCCCCCCTTTTTTAATTCATCTTCTTCTGTGGTGGCAGCAGGTGTAGTTCCCGCGGTGAACACCGGGTGGCGGTGGAGTTCACAGGGAAGCTCAGGGTGATGTTTGATTAGCTTGTGGCAGCCTGGTGCGTTTGATCACCGGGGTTTACACGTTCCCTTCTGCAGATTACCGCCTTCTTTGTGGATTATAGGAGACGGACCTTCACTTCCTCATGTGCGGTTTTCTATTTACATTCAATTCATCTGGATAAACGGACTCACAGGAAAAAACAAGATGAATTGTCTTTGACGGTTTTCTGCTTCGGCTTCACTGACTGAAGTCTGTTCACATGGATGTAATAATACAGTAAATATGAATTAAGGTAATAAAAAACAGAGAAATGTCGCGACTCTATCAACCTTCTCGCTGACATCTCGTTATTCTGTCGTATTAAAAAAGAAATAAAGCTCAGATAAGATTCTTCTCTCCCACAACTTATTATAAATTGTTAAATTTGTGATATCGGTTGTTATTACTTATTTAAAACATCATTTTAAGTCTACAATATGTTAGAGACACACTAAGAATACTTTACTCATGTTATTGTGAGCTTAAGAGTTATTTTTAAGGGTTAATACACATCGTGAAGTTAAGAGCGTCTGAATCAGAGGGGCACTTCTATTTTAACTGGCGCAGCTTTTATAGTCTTTACGGTAGACGGTGAATGCTGCCCTAATTTATTTAGTAGATGAGATTATTATTATTACATTAAACATATCAGCAGTCATATATATATGTTCACTTCTATGTTACGTGTTACGTTGGTATTGATTACATGCAGATGTTGATACAACTACGAGGCTACTTAAATATATATCACACTAAATAGTTATAGACATTATGATCTTCTGGACCTTCGCTTCAAGAAATGTTCTCTAACTGGACCTCTTTACATTTTAGTTGAATAGCCCTGCTCTAAACAATTATTTGAGCAAAATGTCAGTGATTCTAGCTTCACAAATCTTAATATTTTCAGCTTTTTTTCCTGTTTTATCTGCCAGGAGGTTCATGAGCTCAGAGACAGTCAAGCTTGTTCAGATAGTTAGTAAAGTGTTTAATATGAGAGAGCAGGTTTGAGTCATTTCAGGTCTTAAACTGAATGTCAGCGTATAAATAATGTGACTGAGCAGATGATTTATTATGTACTAAAAGCTTCTTTATGTTCTGTATTATCTGTAAAAACTCAGCTGATTGGTTTGCAGTCACATTGAAAACTCTCCTCTCTTTGTTGTTTTTTTTTTTCTTTCAGACGTTTGAAGCTCTTGAAAATGTAAAGCAGAACCCACTTAACTCGCCCAGTGATGAGGAGAGAGAGAGAGAGAGAGAGAGAGAGAGAGAGAGAGAGAGAGAGAGAGAGAGAGAGAGAGAGAGAGAGAGAGAACTCCCGAAATTGGACATTAATGAAACGGAGAGGCGACACACTTTCACACCCTTACAACAAATTTTACGATTTAATGGACTTAATGGATTTTTTGCTATTCGGTGCGTGACACCACTGAAGACCGATAGTTTCACTCTTCAGAGGAGGAGGAGGAGGAAGAGGAGGAGGAGGAGGAGGAAGAGGAGGAGGAGAGCTCAGGTGGTCACATGTTTATACAAGCACACACACACACACACACACACACACACACACACACACTTCCTCTTTAATTCTGTTATCTCAATCAACATGTAATCTCAATACTGCACAACTAACATCTGTAAGTTCGTCTTTCTTTTAATTCACTTTCTAATAATCAGGGCTGGATATTATCTCATACATGAGGTTATGTGTTTAGATAAATTATTTTAAAGGAATGTTAACATCTTTTATCATTCAACAACATAAGCCAGAAGTTAAATGTTGTCAACCTTATAATATTTATTATAAGGTTGTTAACCTTATAATAAATAAATTCTTGATCATCTGATGTAGAAACATTGATCTGATCAGGACATTCAATTGTGTCTCTGTGCTACAGACGCAACACACAGCTTTAAAATATCATCACACATCAGTGGGTATTTGATGGAGCTCAGGCAGAAAAACATTTTAATCAATAATATAATTAAATTAACAAAGACGTCACGTATCTTTCTCTCTCCATCACGTCCTGCTGTGACAAGGATTTTGTGCTTTTGATAAGTTTCTCCCGACATCAGAAACATCTTGCTTCAACTATTAAGATATGAAAATACAGACCCCGCCCACACCCACACACCTACACACACACACACACACACACACAGACACACAGACACAGACACAGACACACACACACACACACACACAGACACACAGACACAGACACAGACACACACACACACACAGACATGGACGTACCTCCTGGTGTGACGGTGCCGACGTCCTGCACGGTGAGCACTGACAGACGTTCCTCTGTGTCGACTCGGACGACCCCGTAGCTCAGACCCTGCATGGACAGGACGCCTCGGCCCGGAGGCTGGCTGCTGTCCTCCACTGGCCTGGAGACCACACACACACACACACACACACACACACACACACACACACACACACACACACACACACACACACACACACACACATTATGTGTTTGTGCATGTTTGCATACAGCAGGTGAGTGTGTGTGTGTGATTTGTATATTTGCATATTTCTGTGTACTTGTACTCAAATGTTTGCATATTCATGTCTTTTGTGTATGTAAAGTAGGGTTGAGAGATTGTGTGTGTGTGTGTGTGCGTGTGTGTGTGTGTGTGTACCTCCTGATGGCCACCGTCAGGGCCTCGGGGGAGCTGGCGCAGGGACAGATGACCTCGCCTCTCAGCCCTTTAGTCTGAAAGACGTTGAGGAAGGCGTCGCAGGATGAGATGGACCCTGACGGACAGAAACAGAAAGAAACTGTGATCGACTCCTGACATGAGCTCAGAAATCAAACAACCATCAGCTGAGTTTCTAAAAAGATGTGATGAATCAAATATATCGTTCCCTGAATGACAAGATACACTCAAAGCACTTTTATCTTAAATAATTACATCACTGGAAACCGTTTCCTTCTGTTTTCAGTGCAGGAATGCAGGTTATCCATCACAGCGAGCAACCTGATGCATTTATGGTTTTATGTTGATGTGCAGTAACGTGATGGTGGAAACACAGTCATGAGCAGGGACCAGTTTGAAAAACCTCACTGGTGGTGACGGATGCTTCAACTTCAAGCCTCGTCTCACACTACATACTGATCAATACAGTGTGTTTTATAACTTATATTCATAATATGCTGTTTTTACAGTTATTGTGCAAGAAAATGTTG
Organism: Thunnus thynnus; assembly: GCF_963924715.1. Classification (NCBI taxonomy): domain Eukaryota; kingdom Metazoa; phylum Chordata; class Actinopteri; order Scombriformes; family Scombridae; genus Thunnus; species Thunnus thynnus. The sequence continues at coordinate 4,137,944 of NC_089537.1, read as the reverse complement.
TACATTTTTTGCTTTGTACTAATGATGATTTAAGGAGACGGATGTCAATGAAATTTCCAAACTCATCAGTTAAACTTAAAAAAGGAAAAGCAGAAATCTTCTTTTTACTGATCACTTTTAAAGCACGTCTGGGTCTGAAGCTCCGAGCTACATAACAGATCTGCTGACCCCCGTATGAGGCAGCCCGCAGCCTTAGATCCTCAGGTGGGGCCTGAGGATTAAATCTGCTTTTTCCATCAGGACCCCTCGACTTTGGAGCGACCTGTCTGAGGAGATAAGGCTGCAGAATCAGTGACTTCTTTTAAATCACTTCTTTTACAGACTTGCTTTTATGTAATGTTGTCTTTAGATCAACTTTCTTTCTTTATTGTCTTTCTTTACCTTCGGCCGCCATCTTTCTGAGGTCAAATCTGTTATTGTTTTCTGTTTCATGTCTTTGCTTTTACTTTGTCTGTCAAAGCACCTTGTTTTAAAAGATGCTATATAAATAAAGTTATTATTATTATTATTATTATCATCATTTTTTAAGGCTTTCTTCAGCCTGCTTGTGTTTTCTATGTTTCCCTCCTTTTTTGTTGGGTGCTTCTGCTTTTTTTTGGCTTAAAATGAGTCTTTATTTATGTGAGAAAGTCTAACTTGCATCAGACTAATCTATGAGCAAATAGACCAGTCTAAAACACCTTCAGGAAACCTGCCCCTGGTTTTCACTATAGTGTTGTTGGATCCTGTGTTCAGTCTGCTCTGTTTGCTCCGTTCAGGTCGGTTTTAGCTCTGCCTGCACTCGAGCCTAAATAAAGATATTCTTCACTTCCTGTGTCTGATGTTTCCTGCTCCGCTCCACCTTACAGGACGGGGTTGTGTTCATTCAACTTAAAATAAAATAATAAAAATATAAAGTTTTGCAGTTGTGATGTCGCAGTGCACTTGAGAGGTTTGAAAAGGGTCCTCGCTCAGAGCTGCATCATCACCTCTCTGAACGCACGCTGTGATGGAAAACTCATGTCAAGTGTTTCACGTCTGTGCACGTCCATATTGAATTGATACCGACGGCTGCCTCGAGACAGAAAGAAAGAACTTGTTATGATCTGCAGTAATGAAAACATTACAGAATTTGTAGTTAATGGTCCAAACATATAAAAGCACCAGTATGGACCAGAAAATTACATCATTTCCTGGTTTCTAACTGCCATATTTTCAGTTTTTCAACTCCAATTAAGCTCATTCCTATTCCTGTGGAGTGACCCAGTTTCCCCCGATTTCCCAGGAGAATTCATCCATTTCTCTGACATTCTCTATCTCAAACACGCCTCTCTAAAGTCCCCCGTGTCCCCCCTCCCCTCCCCACCCCCCCGTTAGTGAGAGAGAGCTCTGCTGCTGCGGAGGCTGAGCGTTGACATTACAGGGGTTTGATCCGTCGGCCACCAGCAGCATGCGCAGCGAGCTCAGGTTGATGTCCTTCTGGTCTTTGTGGGCCACCAGAGCCCAGTGCATGTCTCTGGACTTCACACAGGCCACCTTGGCTGCACACACACACACACACACACACACACACACACACACGCACACACACACGGAGACAGAAAAGAAAATTAGCATTTAATCTATTTGACAGACAGGTGAATGGAGTGAATTGACCGAGCTGACTGACAGGTGGAGTGTGTGTCTGACCTTTGTACTGGCAGACTTTCTGGATCCATGACAGAGGGTTGACCTTCATCAGCGAGTACGGCACGCTGATCACGTGCATCATGTTCATCACGCTCTGCATGACACGCACACACATAATGACACATTAACATTTAAAGCTGAAAGGACTTGATTTAAAACTTGCATAAATACTCATGTTTCTGACTCGGTTTGTGTTGATTTTAGTTGTTACCACCTGGATTTTGTCATTAAAATATTGAAATACAGGATTTAATTTGTAACAACACTACTGCAGCTCAAATATCACCTACAAAGCTTTAAAAAGTAACATAATTAATATGATGTTGGTGCAAATCTTATTTTATCGCTGTAGATCGCCACCCCCGTCTTCATCGCTTATACTCCCACCTTCAGTGCTCGGGGTGTAAAATAAACAGGAAACGAGGGTCATGAACTCTGACCTCTAACCTCTAGAACACAGGTCTTACCGTCAGGATGCCGTGCCACAGACCCACGTCCTTCTTAAAGTCTAGAACGTTCACTATGGTCTCAGCTGCAGACAGAAAAGGGAGAAAAAAAGGGTTAAATCATTAAAGTCTGTCCTGTAGACTCTGTGTGTGTGTGTGTGTGTGTGTGTGTGTGTGTGTGCGTGTGTGTGTGTGTGTGTGTGTGTGTGTGTGCGTGTGTGTGTGTGTGTGTGTGTGTGTGCGCCTACCCTCGGTGTAGCTGCAGGATTGGGTGAGAGCCTGGCAGTGTGTGAGCAGAGCGATCCTGGTCACCGTGACTCCCAGCACGCTGCCGTCCTTACAGGTTTTATACTGAGAGAGAAACAACAGACGGATCATTGAAACGAGAGAAGAAGGACAAAGTCTAACAAAACCCATATTTTATCTCTAACTAGGAAGTTACAGACATTATGAAATGGATGGGTGATGATATGGAAGGGTGCCCAGTAACATAAAATACATTTAAGCAAACTAAGCTAAGCTAACGGTCACTAAACTGCTCTAAACTAAGAAAAAATGCTTTTAAAACGTCAACAATGAGCTGGATCTGAGGTCTTTCATGTTAAACTCTACTTCAAATATGTTTAATGCTTTACTTAAAGACGTCCTCCACACATGTTTTTAGATAAATAAAAATAATCAGTTGTGTCTAATCTGGTTTTTCCACAAAAAAAATGTCCGATTAACTCATTAAGAATATTTCAGATGACATCTTCTTCTTCTTCTCCTCAATAAAAAACATCCAGAATCTATGAACATGAATATTTTTAATTTCAAAAGTTTAACTACTGATCACTATTTTGCATATTCACAGATTCTGGATTAGACTGGAGTAGATGACATTTTAAGATTTTTTTATATCAACATCATTGAACTTCTATATAAAACAACCTCTTAAACACTGTTTTTATGTCTTAAAACCCATCTGGAGGGATCTTTAACCAAATTAAGATAAGATAAGATAAATACACACTAATGCTGTAGAAAAATATTAGAAACTAAGCAAAGCAAATATAACATTTTATTAGATCTTCTTCACATTCCTCTGAAATTTGTCTTAATTCACAAGCAAACTGTGTTCTCATACATATGAAACTAAAATGAGGTGATAATTAAACCTGCAGAGCAGAACTTTAAACATATAAATGAACATCTGTGACATTAAAATTCTTGCCAAACGAGCCTCTCAGCGCCAGATAAATCTCTCAGTGTTTCACAGAATACAGAGTTTTTAAATCTCATGTCTGTTTGGCCGTTAATCGTGCGTCTCCTCTAGACTTTCCAAACGTCATCAGACCGAATGGATCAAATTCTGTTGACTGAAAACAATTTATCCAGCGTTTTACAGCAGCAGCGGTAGTTTACAGCCGGTATGTACTGGCTATCAGGCGTACTGGGATAAATCCCGGTGGGCCGTCAAAAATATGTTTTTCCCGGCCGTCTCTGTGTGTGTGTGTCATTGCGTGTGTGTCAGGCTGTATTCAGAACAAATCAGGCATTGTGGTGCATCGCCGCAGGGTTGAGCAGAGGTGTGTGTGTGTGTGGTGGTGTTTGTGCTCTAGAACGTCACCGCTGTGAAACAATCAGAAAATAACATTTTATTGATCCGATTCACCGGCTTTCTTTGCTCCCTCTCTTCATTCACTCTCTAGCTCGCTCGACCACAGGTGCTCTCTCTCTCTCTCTCTCACGTCTCATGAGCCGACAGAAAAGTCTAATTTTACTTTTAACATTATCAAACAAAGAGAAATGTCCTCCCCTCGTCCTGGTGACGCCTCCCTTTACTCTCACCGCCAGCAGGGGGAGACAAAAGTCCTGCACTAAAGCTTTAACATGTTTTATTGTGTTGCATAACATAAAGCTAAAACATCAACCGGCAGCACAAGCAGCAGCCCTGTGGTTGGTATGGCGACCAGAAGAAGACACTTTTTAGCATTAGTTAGCCTGTTAGCTCACCTCTATGTAAGCGGTGTCGTTGTTTGCGTCTTTGATGTGAGGGAACCAGTCTCTGGGAGGTTTGGAAAGGTGCTTCGACTCCGTGACGAACCACAACAACTTGGGCCAACCTGCAGAGAGAGAACAGAGAGGGTGATTTATAGATCACAAAATATAGCTTACAACTCAAGTTTTTAGTTGCAGGTGTCATATTTAAGGTCAATAACACATTTTCAGTCTCTACTCTCTCACTCGTTCTCTCATTACATGAACAGACCGGGCGAGCGTCCCCCCCCCCACCCCCCTCCTCCCACAGAGAGAAAACAATCCAGCTATGATTGATGATTTTCAATCCCACCTTTGAACTGTGGGATCTCCCCTGTTGCGCTCTTGGGCAGGCCCTTATGGCAGGCGTCACTGGTCAGCGCCACGGTAACGCCACAGCTGCCCAACAGGAATCCGATCTGCTGACTGCCGGCATCCTATTGGACGATACCATATATTCATTTAAACACGAGACAATAGATCATTAAAAAATGCATCTTCTTCTTCAGTTACTGAATACTTTGTGGTTTCATCTTTCACACAACCTCTACAAAAACACACATATATACACACACACACAGTTCAGGTGTTGCTGATAAAGAAGTGCTGCCGGCTGCACTCCTTCTCCAGCTGTTAACAGAAATTTTATGGAAAATCCTGCAGCACAAATGCAGGATGGAGAGGGGGGGGGGCGACCGACGTGCAGCTGAAGGCATTTTCTGCTGCAGCAGTGATCATTCTGCAACCATGCTGACCCTGCACCGGTCACACTGCTGCACAGACAGTCAGACGTGAGCCAAAGACAGTTCAGAGTGAATCAAAACTACAGCAGACACAACTGACTGTTAAGTGATATGACTGAGTTCCTTTCAGAAAGCTTTTTGTCAAGGTGGGAATTTCCATCTTTCAGTGATTGTAGGTAGTCACTAGATCCCAGCGGTTGAAGGCACCAAGATCAACAGTTGTAACCTAATTAGTTGACAGTGTTTGTTCTGTGATGTAGGGCAGCTGGAGGGCTCGTTTCTTGTGTTTCCAACATTTCTGACTTGTTGTTTTTCTGCTCTTTGTTCAGACGGGGGATAATTTCCTCAGAAATACTTGTTGCAGGCAAACAGCTGAAACCGAAGATTCGAAACATTGTTTCAACAGTTTCTGCTGTATGACTGAGATGTCCTCACGAACAGGACTGAAATCAAACACAGCAGGAAGTCTGGAGCTGATTCACTGCTGGGTACTGTGTGAAAAACGGCTCTGACCTCCCGTACGGAAACTAATCAAGCTGCAGAGCTTGAAGATCAGCTACGGAGAGCGTTCGATATGTTGTGCAGGACAGCCCGGTGACATTTTAAACAACATGCAGGTGGATTTAATGTGGTACCTTGCGACTTAGGGGAACCTCTATGGGAACAGGGACCACCTCAGCCAGCAGACAGCCGTAGAAAGCCACCATGAAGGCCACGGGGTCGTTGTTAGGGAACACCAGCGCCACCTGTGGGGGGGAGGGGGGAGACAGCAGATAGGGTCAGAGACACCATGAACGCATATCAGCCTATTTCTGAATCAGAGTTTATGGCAGAGAAAATAAATCTTATGAACATCTGAGCAGTTTCTTAGCAACAAATAGATATAAAGTTGTATCACTGTGAGCTAAATACAACTGTTTAATTTGTTAGATGACTAATATACACCCTCAGCTCTTCCTTCCTGTCTGAAAATGATTTTTGACACAAATAACTTGAAAATAAGGCACCAGAGAGGTTTAATATGTGAACTTTAGCTGTGTTTAAAGGAATAGTTTAAATCAACAACCCTCTCATATCTGTACTATAAATATGAAGCTACAGCCAGCAGCTGGTTAGCTTAGCTTAGCTTAGCATAAAAACAGCTAGCGGCTCTGTCCAAAGGTCACAAAATCTGCCTCCAACCTCTACAGCTCACTAATTAACACGTTAGATCTCGTATGTTTAAATCTGTCGAACAAAGATGGGGGGTTATGTGCAGGTTGGAGTTCCCGCTGGTTGCCTGGCAACTGGTGCCGGCCAGGTCCCTGTGAAACCACAACTTGTCATTTTTTACAAAGGCTGCAACTAATGGTTATTCTCATTATCGATTAATCTGCTGATTATTTTCTCGAATGATCATTTTGTCTATTAAATATCAGAAAATAGTGAAAAGGCCTGTTATGACAAAGAAAAACATTTTAAAAAATCACAAAAACCAGCAAATCTTTCAGCATACTTGCTTTAAAAAAATGTCTAAAATGATCATTTGATTATCAAAATAGTTGCTGATTAATTTTCTGTCGATCAGCTAATTGATTATTTGACTAATCATTGCAGACTTCGTTTCTACATATTAAACTAACAAGATAATTAACAAGATGTTTATTGGTGAGCTTTAGGGCCAGGCTAGTTCTTTCCAGCCTTTATGCTAAGCTAAGCTAAGCTAACCAACTTCATATTTAACAAGCTCTCAGCAAGAAAGCCAATAAGCTCACAGTATTTCTCAAAATGTTGAACTATTCCTTTAAATCATGTGATTACAGCTTTCAAAATAAAAGCTCACATTCAGACATTTTATATCATTTTCACAGACGAAATAGAAACGACTTCAACATCATCATATATAAAGGACGGTCTTGCATTGCTGAATATTTGCAGATAACTTACAACATATCGACCAAACTAACGACGACGCCACAGTGAAACGAGCACAAAAAAAAAAAGAGAAAGTGGAGAAAGTGTGACTCACCCGATCGCCCGGTCGCACCATGGGCTCCTGCTTGCTGCCCAGTTTGTGGAGGATGTTGTAGGCAAGCTTGATGCTGCGAGACCACAGCTTCCCTGTAGGGAGCAGGACACAGGATACGAGGGTGTGAGAGAGAAAGACAGAGAGGGAGACGCACAGGATATGAGTGTTGGTTGTTCTTGGGTTTCTATTTTTGAGGACATGCAGTCGATAAAAGAAGAAAAAACACGTCAAACGATGAAGAGCTCTCAGCAATCTGGAGACTCTTATTGTTTTTGGCATCAGAGTTATTTGAGGGTTGTCTTTATGTTTACTGATACATTTTGCAAATTGAATCTTGCTAATACAGTATGTGCAGGTCTGCTAAGTGTCTAATCATGGTGCTTCAGAAGCTTTTCAACTTAATGATTAATGTTATTTAGTTTTACTGCTGTTTGATCATGAAAAAAAGACACAAAATCTCAGCTTCAACCTGCAGGTTCTCTTCAGGAAAATGGTTAAAGTATCAATATCTGATCCCTTCTCCTCTGATCGTGACTTATTGAGCTGTTTGACTCAACTTTCTCCCAACCTGTAAAAACTCAAAATGCTTTCTTTTCTTTCACAACATTGCAGCATTCAGCTCTGATTAGTTACGGTGAAGCAAAGACAGGATGTGATCAGTCAAGTACTGTCAGACAGATAATAAAGCATCATAATCAATTAGGTTACTTAACAGTCGCCCCACTTTTCCATACTGTTAGTTGAGGGAGTCTTTATTTCAGACAAGACAAGAACCTTAGATTTTATAAAGAGGACATATTCTGCTTTATTTATATATCTATATTTATATTCTGTGCAGGGGATTTCCTAACCCTAACCCCTACCCCTAACCCCCTAACCCCTATCCTCTAACGCTAATCCCCCTAACCCCTAACCCTAACTCTAATCCCTACCCCTAACCCCCTAACCTCAAACCCTAACCCCCCTAACCCTAACCCCTAACCCCTAACCCTAACTCTAACCCCTACCCCTAACCCCCTAACCTCAAACCCTAACCCCCCTAACCCTAACCCCTAACCCCTAACCCTAACTCTAACCCCTACCCCTAACCCCCATAACCCTAACCCTAACTCTAACCCCTACCCCTAACCCCCATAACCCTAACCCCTAATCCTAACTCTAACCCCTAACCCTAACCCCTAACCCCCCTAACCCCTAACCTCTAACCCTAACCCCCCTAACCCTAACTCTAACCCCTACCCCTAACCCCCTAACCTCAAACCCTAACCCCCCTAACCCTAACCCCTAACCCCTACCCCTAACCCTAACCCCTAACCTCTAACCCTAACCCCCCTAACCCTAACCCCTAACCTCTAACCCTAACCCCCCTAACCCTAACTCTAACCCCTACCCCTAACCCCCTAACCTCAAACCCTAACCCCCCTAACCCTAACTCTAACCCCTACCCCTAACCCCCATAACCCTAACCCTAACTCTAACCCCTACCCCTAACCCCCATAACCCTAACCCCTAATCCTAACTCTAACCCCTAACCCTAACTCTACCCCAAACCCCCTAACTCTAACCCTAACCCCCAACCCTAACCCTAACCACCCTAACCCCTAACCACCCTAACCCCCTTACTCTAACTCCTACCCCTAACCCCTAACCTTAAACCCTAACCCCCCTAACCCTAACTCTACCCCAAACTCCCTAACTCTAACCCTAACCCCCAACCCTAACCCCTAACTCTAACCCCCCTAACCCTAACCCCTAACCGTAACCACCCTAACCCCTAACCCCTAACCCTAACTCTAACCCCTACCCCTAACCCCCATAACCCTAACCCCTAACTCTAACCCCAACCCCTAACCCCCCTAACCCTAACCCTAACCCCTAACCCTAACTCTACCCCAAACCCCCTAACACTAACCCTAACCCCTAACTCTAACCCCCCTAACCCTAACCACCCTAACCCTAACCCTAACCACCCTAACCCTAACCTGTGATTTCCAGTTAAAAACTCCTTATTTATCTTATACTGGTCCTTTATGCAGCCTCTCAGTTCAGCCTCTGTCTGAAACAGAATGTTTTAGCTCCTGTCCCTTTAAGCCCCGCCCTCCTGATGAGCCCACTCTGTTCTGATTGGTCAGCTTCAGGAAGCTTCCTCAAGCTAGCCTCCAGAGGCTATGTAAACAAACTATAGTAGCAGGATTTCACTTCTTTTTCTCCTTCTTTACTCAAATATAAACTTCTCAAAGCCCAAATCTGAGCTGAAATTGGCACAAATCAGCACACAGGTGGGATTCAAACATGTTGTATATATATATATATATATATATATATATATAATAATAACTTCATTTGTATAGCGCCTTTCATACATATAATGCAGCTCAAAGTGCTTTGCCTCATAAATCAGAATAAAACATTTAAACAAAAAATACAGTAAAGCAGGGAATAATAGGAATAAAATTTTATAAAAGATTAAAAGACATAAGTAAGATTCAATAAATGCAGGAATACAGACTGCTTATAATAAATTATGTATATATGAGAGCAGGCTCTACATTTAGGAGAAAGTGTTTAAATGTTCTTCTACGAGCCATTAAAAAGTTAATTTTGTCTCAAAAGCCTTCTGTCCAGAGCAGCTTGGAGCTAAAATAAACTTAAACAGCTTATTTTAGTGCAGCACAAATAAACAAAGTAAACAAACAGACATGAGGTTACCATATGTGAGGACGTAGAGGGGCTTCCCTGCTGTGTCCAGGCTGGTGAGGCAGGGGGCTTTTGGGGAGATGGTTCCCCAGCGTTGGAGTGCAGCCTCAAGGGAGGGAGGCCAGTTGGTGACCACCCCAAGTGCCTCGCCGCGCACCGGCATCATCTCTGCCCCCTCCGGTCGAGGCTGATTGGGGTCCGGCTGCTGGACTGGAGATACGGAGAGAGACAGATGGTGTCATCAGCTCACAAAACCTTTACTGTTCATAGTTTGTTTACGATGAAAACACTCCAAAGTAACTGGCAGCTGTGAGGAAGCTGTAATCACACTTAAATAAACTGATAATTCATTAAGTGTACTTGTTATTAACACAGATGTAACGTGGGGAATGTGTAAACTGTGATTGGACAGCTGATTCTCTTTAATATGTATCTCAGGCGAGTGAGTAGTAAGGATGAGAGAGGAAGGATTTGGCAGGATTCAGCCTTGAGCCATTGTCATAAAAAGTGATTCCTGTGTGAACCGAGAGCTTTAACCGCAACATCAACCCCTCAACTCTACTTTATCTTGCATGACCACACCACAATTATTTACAACATGCCGTAAAATGCATTCAAAAGATACTGGAAACTGAAAACATAACACTTTCTCTAAGACACAAGGAGACATTTCAGCATCGCGGACGATAGAAAAGATCTCAAGAATCCTACAGTTGAAATGTAAAAATAAAAGTGAAGATTTTATATGAACCATTCTGATTATCTACGTCATGACTCTTTTCCACAGTGTGACACTGATGGAAATGTAAGATGTCAAAACCTCGTATAAATCTGAACCGTGTATGAAACGCTGGAGGGTTTTCAATTTGAAACGGATACAGGAAATGGTGGCATTCAGCCTGACGAACGGTGTAACTTCATCACTCAGTCACGGACTTTTGCGTTTATAGGGGCTGGACCGGCTGTTGCAGTCCAGCCAAAAAATGGCAGCTGTACATATACTAGGACAGTTAAAATCTATGGATACCTCCTGTAGTTTTTATTCCAACCACAAAAGCCAAAACACTAAAAGTAATGACAGTTATGTTTTTTTTTTCAGTTTGGGGTGGATGACTGTTACTGTTATTACTGATTATTACTTCCTGTATTTCATGCCTTAAGCTGCTCCAACATCATATCTGCTCAAAAATGATCCAGGAATCAGAATAAATGGTTTCTTCTTTGCATCCAGATTACTTCTAAGTCTGAGTCTTCACCTACCAGCACAGGCCATGGAACCATTTAGAGATATTCTGGTGATATTCTATGTTTTCTTACTGTCAACAAATCCCATGAAAAGACACAGACCAACAACAAATCCGTTCCTACTAACAAGTATTGTGTGTGTGTGTGTGTGTATCTAAAGCCTCGTTCCTCTGAGCCCTGTTCATCCGCTGTCGTCCAAAAATGATTAAAAACACGTCAGCGAGCCACACCGCAGCGCTGGATGACATGTTCCTTCACTACAATGAACTCATACACTGTAGTTTATTTTGACTCAGTCCCACACACACACACACACACACACACACACACACACACACACACACACACACACACACACACACACACACACACTGTCCTGCTGCCAGAAATACTCACTAGAGCACCAAATGTAGCTGAAAAAGTCAGACCAGCTGAGTGGTTTCTTTTATATATATAATGAAACTATATTTGAGTAGTTTTAAAGGTTTATGTCTTCAATAGGAAAGTCAGAGACGGACTAACACGCTGTTGGTTTTGAGCTTTTCATGGGATTTATTGACAATAAGAAAAATGTAAAACATCAGCAGCCTAATCCATAAACTCTCCTGTCGGAGCGCCGTGGTAGTTGAATGGTTACAGCGCATGATACATAACCGCCACATCCCTGGTTCGCCTCCGCCTGAGGACCTTTGTTGCATGTCATGCCCCCTCCCTTGTTTCCTGTCTGCTTCTCCACTAACAGCTGTCGATTACAAGGCAAAAAATACCCAACAAAATCTTTAAAAATAACTTTTATCTCTCTGCCTCTGGACTTAAAAAAGAAACTCCGACGGCTTCGAAGTGTGAAGACAGATCAGGTAATGTAACTGAAGACAAACAGAACAGACAGATGACGGCCTCTGACCCTCTAGAAGTTCGTCAAAGTCATCGACAAAGAACTCTCGTAGCGGAGGTCTGCGAGGCTGCTTCAGCGTGTTCACCAGCTGCTGGATCTTAGCCGACACACGACTGCTGACTGGGACACCTACAAAGGGAAAAACCACACGCATGGAGACATGAGTATCACGGCAGCGACAGCATCACCTTCCCTTCAATCCTCGGTAATTTATGGTAAAAACGGACTAGATGAGGGCCTTAAATACGCCGTTAAGAGCTTCTTAACGTCTGCTGTCTGCGGTGATGAAGATGATGCTGAATACATTTTAAAGTGACTTTGCATATTTAACTGTCCGTAAGCTGAAAATATGCACATTACAAAGCGTAAATGCTGTAAACTACACTTAAAACTTACAGTATGTACTTGTGTACTGGATGTTTGAAACGTTTCTCTGAAGAACATATTAAGTAAAGAGAAGCGGAGGCTGTTCCTATAAGTTTAATAAATATGCATCATGTCTGTATTAGACCTGCTGTATGTAAGAAAACAACGTACACACCGTAAACAGAAAGCTGAAAATACAGCATCAGGAAATCTACATTTTAGCCGATGAAATGAAAAATATGAGGCGAGAGGAAGGAAAAGTGATGACAGTGATGACAGATCAATTACGCTGAATTAACATAATTATTATTTCTACATTATCACTTATTTTATATCAATCAGCTTTACAAAGAACATCAGTGTTCATGATTAAAGTAGACTAAAAAAAATGATGATTATTATCATTATCCATCAATCTGTTGACTGTTTTCTGGATCAATCAATTAGTTGTTTGGTCTATAAAATGTTAGAAAATAATGAAAAATGACGATTATTGTTTCCCAAAGTCCAAAGTGACGTCCTCAAATGTGTTTTTTTAATCCTGACCAACCAAAGATACTCAGTTTACTGTGATAGAGGACAGAAAATATGCATATTTAAGATGCTGGAATCAGAGAATTTGGATATTTTTTTCTTAAAAATGATTAAATGTTCATCAAAATAGGTCTAAGTCATTACAAATGGTAAAAATAAATAATCTAAACCGATAAAAACATGTTGTCTTTGTTCCTCCTGCAGGTTCTGAGCCTCCTACGAGTCGCTCGTTAATCTTTGATCATTTCATCTTCAGTTACGATGCTTTTGGGTAACGATACACAGAGGTTTGCTGGTTCGGATCCCTGCGCTGCACTGAAGGCAGCAGACTTCCTTTCCTTTCTGTTTCTTGAGCTTGTTCTACAGTAATTGTCTCACAGCTCGTCTGAGCAGCTCTCACTTATCTCACTGTGTGATTGTGAAGCTGGAAAAGAACAGAGATGCCTCGTCAGCTTTCCTTAAAAGTAAAAAAAAAAAAGACCAATCTGTTCGTCCAGAGGAGTGACATCAACAGAGTAATTGGTCAGTCCTCTAAGGCTGTGGTCCAATTTAAGCTCACCTCCTGATTAAAGAGTTTCTATTTTTATCCGTCTGTCTTCACACTAGTTAGAGGCTCCGGCAGGATGAAGGTGTTTAGTCTTACCGTCGCCCGTCTCCATGCGCTCGGCGTTGCCGTACTTCTGCGTGTTCCTGGCGATGGTTCCCATATTGGCCATGTGGTGACGCTCGGTGTGGGAGTGGGACGAGTCCGACGAGTAGCCCGTCACATCCGGGGGGGCCGAGTGATTCTCTGGAGGGAGACGCAGAGTGGAAGAAGAAAGTGAAGCGAGCAGATGGAGAGAGGAAAAAAAAAAACAGGCTCGACAAACAGACAAATGGCCAGCGGTGAGACGTTGTTCATGACTGTCGTTTGTTTTATAGCTTCTACACAAAATTAAACACTTTTTTGATGGCAGTTTTTAGTTAATTTGGATCTGAGGTCTGGTGTGACTGGACAGCAATTCAACACCTGTCTAATAGCTTATTAACTGAGAGTACAGCTGCAACAATTGCCAACTATTAATTAATTGCCAACTATTAGGATAATCAATCATTTGTCATGTCATTTTTTAAAGAAAAAAGTCAAAATTGTCTGATTCCAGCATCTCAAATGTGAATATTTTCTGGTTTTTTAGTCTTCTGTGACAATAAACTGAATATTTTTGTCTTTTGGACTGATCATGTGAGGATGACCAACATTTCTCACCACGATCTGACAATTTATAGATCAAACAACTAACTGATTAATAGAGAAACCATTAGTTGCAACTCTAATTGAAAGCACATTTTATGATACAAAGTGTAAATTTTGTACATGAAACCTGCTTTTCCAATCACAATCAGATCACATTTGACTGAAAGAGACAACAGATGCTTCATTTAAAGAACCTAACGTGGTTAATAATAATCGCAAATCATTTTTAATGTCTTAAAATCAATATAAAAAATATGTCTTGTGCACCTTTAATATGTCTGTTTGCCATTGAACAGCTGATAATTGGCTGAAACTTGAGTCTGATTAAGACATTTCCAGCCTGCAAAGACCTCATGTCAGGTAAAACTTTTTAATATATTTACAGGTGTTGGGTCGGGACGTACCGTCTGACTCCAGCGGTGGAGGCCACAGCATGTCAGATCCAAACTCGCAGGATCGTCGCAGAGATCCTCCGTTCTCGGCTACGCTCAGAGCTCCCTTCCTCTTCAGAGACAGGTGGCCGATGCCTGCGTGAACACACACACACACACACACACACACACACACACACACACACATGGTACAGGTGTATTAAACTGGAGCAGTAAATAACATTAAAACTAGGACAGACAAATCAATGTAACAGTGTGTCAGGTAGAAACGATGAATGAATTATGAATGAAAATTGATTATAGCGTAATAAATGGAGCCATAATAAGAAGCTGCAATGGGAATCTTACTGGGAGTAATACTGTATGACCAGTATATGGTCCATCAGAATACATAGGATTTATATATATATACACATATGTAAAAAAGTGCATTCATTCAGATTATTAAATTACATGAACCAACTGTATAAGAGTGTAAATTCTATAAAACTAAAATCTATAAACCAGATATATTCAGTTTCAGTATCTACACTCAGGAGATCAGAGGCTCCACAGATCTGATTAATTGCAAATTTATTTGAGGATAAAGGAATTTGTACCACTGGAGAACAAAATCAGCTAAAACTTGTATTATTGTCTCATTTTATGGCCCCGTCGTAAAGAGAGGCTATATGTCATAATGTAGTTTTTAGTTTTTACTGTGCTCTCTTGGTGAATCTTCCTAAATAAAGTTGTTTTTAATCTAATCAAACATCCAGCTGACACCATGACGGCAGGTACGTGTGATTTTCCAGAATAGAAACAC
Organism: Thunnus thynnus; assembly: GCF_963924715.1. Lineage (NCBI taxonomy): Eukaryota > Metazoa > Chordata > Actinopteri > Scombriformes > Scombridae > Thunnus > Thunnus thynnus. Next base: position 4,122,892 of record NC_089537.1, on the reverse strand, counting down.
CGGACAACTGAACTTGGAGGTGAAAAGGAAACACAGACACACACATGCATAGAGGACGGAGATCAATATGGACCCAACAGCAAATTCATGTCTGTTAGAGCTGCGACGATCAGCTGATTAATCTGTTATTTGCTCCACAGAAAATTAATCGGCAACTACTTTGATAATCGTTTAATAGTTTCAGACATTTTTCAAGCAAAAATTTGACTGTTTGATGTTTTTCCTTGTCATACATGACAGTAAATTAAATATCTTAACCCTCGGGTCAAAATTGACCCGGGAGGACAACAGGTGTCATTATGTACAGTATCCTGACTAAACTTTTACATATACCAGTCTGCCATAATCCATCAACATATTTTCCTCTGATCTCAACTATAGTTAAAACAATTCATAATTTCTTAGTCAGGATACTGTACTGATACTCCCGGGTCAAAATTGACCCGACGACAACAGGAGGGTTAAGACTTTAGACTGTTAGTCAAATAAAATAAGCAAACTGAAGACGTCACTGTGGCCTCTGAGAAACTGTGAATGCAATTTTTTTAATTAATTATTTTCAATTAACGATTAATTGAAAATAATCAACAGCTGTTTGTTGCAGCTCTAATGTTTATACTGTATGTGCTGTATTTAATTGATCACCTACATTTATTAAAAAACACAGTTGAGCTGAATGAAGATAAAAAAGTTTAAGATTTGAGTTCTTCTTTTCTCACACACACACACATTCACACACACTTACACACAGTCCAACCGACCGAGTGAGAACCAATCAAATCTTACCGTGGTGTGACTGTGACAGGTGGCTCTGCTGGTGGTGCGACTGGCCCAGGTGCGTGTGCGCCAGGTGCGTGTGCGCCAGGTGCGAGTGCGAGATGTGCGTGTGCGCCAGCGAGTCGGCCAGCCGCCCTGCGTTGCCGCTGCCTCCGCTCTGCGTGGACGAAGACGAGGAGGAGGTGGAGCCCAGGTGGGCGGGGCCTAACTGGGAAGGGCGACTCATCCAGTGCTCCATGCCCGACATGTCGTCGCCCGGCCCCGCCTCCTCCTCTGAGCCCGACGACGAGTCTGAGCACAGGGGGGACAGGCCTAGTGAGAGTCAGTGACCGCCGTTATTCGTTAACATCATGTAAGAAATTATTATTATGTAAAGACAACAATACAGATGTTTACAGTGAGCTGGATTAACACAATTTCACTTTTTATAGTTCTGTGTGGCTGTAAAATGTGGACAAAACCATCAAAAATGTGTCGTGTGAGGAGAAAGATGCTTATACAGAAGAGAAAAATCTGTGTTTTCATATCAAGCAAAGCAAACCTGCAATGACTTTGAGACTTAAACTTAAATACTGTGGTGTTTACAGTCACATGGACACTTGTGTGATGAGTTGCAGCTTGTTTAGACTGTAGAAGTGCAGAAGTGTGTTTGATTAACGAGGCCGTCCTGCAGCACACGGCTGAGTTGAGCTCTGACGTATGTGTTGGTTTCATTAAGTAGAATCAACCATACAGTGTTATGAGAGGAGGGGAAGCTTTCTGCTAAACAAGTTAAGGAAGGAACACATCTCTCAAAACCATTTATACAAGTTTATTATATTTATATTTAACATTTAGTGGTAGATATGCAGAATAATTCTTATCAGTGTCATCAAGAAGAACCAAGTTTTAACCATCTGTGGATCAATAATAACACTAAATTCAACATGCTTGTTGATTATTGTCCTGAAAACCAGTTTATCTGTGTATTAACACCAGTAACTGGACTGGTGTGATGCATTGTGGGATACATTTGGCTCAGAATACAACTTCTGTGGTGTGGTGTTAGAAGGAGTGTGAATCAAGTGTAGTTTTTTTATCCATAAATTCTTAAGATACTTGTCTCATTCTCTCATTTATCTACATTAAACACATATATGAAGGCATCTAACTTGTTACTGCGATGGGAAGAAATACCAGACTGAGCATAGAAGCATCTTTTATGGCTGGAAAACGGTTAAATCGTTTAGTTTACAAACCATTAACTGTGTGATTAGTCTGAATATGGGTCATATCTTTAATCTTTACTCATATCTTTACCTCACAACACTCGCTCATCAGTGTGGATACTGGGACAGAGGTAGGTAATATCTACCTATCTGGATTCAGTATCATTATTGAGCTTTATAACATGTATATTATGTTGTTTGCTGTGTTCCGGTTACGTTTTCACACACAAACCTCACTGGTGTTTCAACGATTATGAGGGAGACTTCTTAATGGAAAAGTCGATGCAAAAGTTCACGCAAAACTACATTTAACTATTCAATTAAAAAGTATCTATATGGTCCGATCGTGGAGATATGAATTTCAATTTCAGGTTCACCTCAAGGACTCAAGGACATGCGTATCTTCAGGACTGGAATGATGAGGTTTATAATAACACTGCGGCAGAGCGGGAACAAATCTCTGCAGCCAGATTCCAACATCTTATGGAAAACGTTCACAGAAGAACGGAGGCAGCAGATTAAAGGACACGTTCACGACTTTTCAACTGTGTCTTACTATTAGAAGATCCCTTCATATTGCACTTACAATGGTGGGGGACAAAATCCACAGTCCTCCTGTGCAAAAATGTATTTAAAAGTTTATCTGAAGCTAATATGAAGCTTCAGCGTCCAGATGAGTCAAATCAAGTAGATATCTTTCAACGTTACAGTCTTTTTAGTGTCAAAGTTCCTCTTTTTGTTACTATACTTCCACCTGCAGCTCAACAGGGAAACACTGTCCGAGGAAACACAAAGAGGGAATTTGATGCTAAAAAGACTGTAAATGTGTCAGATATCCACTTGATATGACTAACTCAGACTGCTGAAGCTTCACAGAGACTTTTAAATGCATCACTTACATTGGAAGCACATTTGAAGGATCTTTTAATAGCCAGTATGAACAGGAGGAGCTGTTCGGTTGTCTACATACTTTTGGCCATGTAGCATAGAGGTAATTAGGGTCAGCAACCATTTCTATCTACATCTGATAATGATACATAAATCTGAACCGAGCATTTAAACTGAATCAGTAACGAAACGGCTCAAAGGCAGCAGATCATGATTCACCACTTTTCACTGTTGAGGTTTTATGACCTCTGACTGACAGACTTACAGACTCTCCCGAGCTCGCAGACCCAAAATGTCAATAATTACTCAGCTTAAGTAGAAGAGCCACAAGAACCCGAAAGCTGTTCAAACCTGCTTCAGGCTGCAGAAAACAGAGTTTACTTCTTTAAAATGGGAGTTAATTATCTGAACAGGAGGCTGATTGAAGGCAGAGGACGACTCAGCAGCCGTCAGTCAACGTGACTTTTTCTCTAAAACAGTGATGGACGGTGCTGCAGGGAAACATTATAAGAGGTAGGCGAGGCTTTAGGGAGACGTCAGGTCTGCTTCTCAGAAAAGGTTAAAAAGCAAATTAGCAGTGAACAAACTTATTACATTTCCTTCATTAAAATCCAATCAAAGCTGAAACGATCCTATCAACTCATATCAGAGGTAAAGGTCAGCTTCGCTGTCCCGTTTCAGCCGACTTCTCGTGGTTAGAGAGTGTACAAAAAAAACACAGAAAATTGCTAATAATCAGTATTTTTCCTATTTGCCGGCGGCTGGCTGCGGCGTTACAACCGTGTGTGGTTTGTTTTTACTGTAAGTCCGTCGGTGAGGTTTCAATGCCTCAGAAAATGTGCATGTTTTGCAATTTTTTGGGTTTTTTTTTTTTTAGTGAAACGAGTGTGTTTCTGTCAAAACGTCTGAGAGAAGCAGAGACACAGCATTACAACATAATCCTGTCTGGGCACTGGGCGAGCTGCTCTGGGGTCAAATTTTAAGCTTAACACAACCCAGTTCAGCTGAGATCACCGCTGCCTGTGTGTGTGTGTGTGTGTGTGTGTGTGTGTGTGTGGATGTATGGAGAACATAGTTTATTATTCTCCTCGCATTTTTCTCTTTCTTTCCCCTTCTTTTGTACAACTATTTGAAAGTCTAAAGAAATTTATGTTTATTTAATAATCAAGACGCTGTGGGTTTGACATTTGACCTTTTGGTTGTTTGTAGTGTTGGTGGTCTTTGTTGACATAAGAAACAAAAGACAGTTTCAGTTATCTGGATTCATGAACGTATCTCAGCTCACTGGTAAACAACAATAAGTGTGTGTGTGTGTGTGTGTGTGTTTTCGTATGTGTGTCGTCACCTGGAGGTGTGTACGCATCCATGGAGGTCTGCACCACCAGCGAACGTCTTTTGGAAGGCATGGGCACGGCCACCTTCCTCTCCACGTGTCGTGCCAACACGGCCTGCACCGCCTCGGTGTGGACGTCTGAGAGAGAGAGAGAGAGAGAGAGAGAGAGAGAAAAGGAAGAAGATGACATTTTCCCGGCTGAGTTCAAAGTTGCAGGAACTAATCAAATGTCAGTTTTTGGAGAACAACATACTGTAGCTAAAGTAGAGACGTGACAATAACAACAGTAAAATATCAATAAAAACAACTATAACTGCCAATGACTTTGTATTTTCAAGAATTTTCCATTTTCAGCTGATGCGTCGATAGTCTGAACTTAAAATTTCAGCAAAGCTAAATGTCTGTAAAAGGAATCTGCTGCTCCAAACTAAAGATGTAATCATGTTTTATTTCTGATTTATTAACTAGATATTAACATGTTGATTGGAGTTTAATGTGATTTTAGTGCTTATTTCCACATCCAGCAGTTACGGAGCAACATTATCATTCATGTGGAGTCGTGTTTCTGTCCACCTGGTGAATGTAAGTCCAATATTCACTCTCTTTTAGCTCTGTTTTTACTCTCTACCAACTCCTGAGGGAAATATCTGGCTCTTTAGCTGCTAAATGCTCCACTATGTTCACCAGCTAGTCTACAGCTAACTGTGTCTGTTTGGTGCTGAGCAGGTAGTGTAACTGTGTTACTATGGAAAATACTGATTATAGTCGCTTTAAAGCTTTCAAAGTTTTATAATCCACAATTTCAAACACTTTTTATCTATATAAATAAATCTTGTGATCCACTGAGCATCACCTAGATGAACCAGTAAAGCTGTTTCCTGTTTGTCTATGCGGCGGCGGTTCTGTACCTGATCGGTAGCGTTCGTCTCTCGTGCCAGAGGTTCGCCGCCGGTGGAAACGGGCAGCAGCGGGAGGGCCGAGCGGGGCCCGATGAGACATGGGACCCTCCATTCCTACAGAAATAAACAGACAAGCAGGCGGACAGACACACACACACACATACACACACACACACACACACACACAGATATATATATATATATATATACACACACACACACAGACACACACAGACACACACACACATGCACATACACGTTTGACAAAAGCAATAGATACAGTGCGAAAAAGAAAAAACAAACATGGAGATGATTTGATACGGCAGAAAAATCAGATTTTTCTGAGTTCAGAATAAAAATGAAATAATTCAAAAAAAAATAACATAAAATAAAAAAATAATGTGACAAGTGTATCGCTGCCCTCAGTATTTCATGACCCAGCTACAGCTATCGTACGTCCCCGTGATAAACGATGAACATAAACCAGATTGTGTGATGGATGTGTGTGTGTGTGTGTGTGTGTGTGTGTGTGTGTGTGTGTGTGTGTGTGTGTGTGGGCAGCGACAGCGCGTTCAGATACAGAGGAGAGGGCCCAAGCTGAGCTCTAGGGAGTCTTAACCTACATTCGCTAATGGCAGCAGCTGAATCGATCGAGTAGAGAACAGCATCATCGCATCTGTATTTGTCATGATACCAGATCGATACTCCAGTAGTGGTATGGGAATATTTTATCTGAGGAGAGGGGGCGGGCGGGGTGTGTGGGTGGGGTTGTTGGGGGGGTGGGGGGGGGTCAGAGGTTGCTAAATTACCTCCAGCATGTGGAACATATGCCCTGATCAGCTTGGACCTCTTCTTCTCATAACCCTTCTGAGTGATGTCCCCTGCAAACAGATAGAGATAGAGAGTGAGAGAGAGAGACAGAGACGGCTGCGTGGGCTGATTTTGTAAAAAAAATTTATAAATTAAATGAATCTGATTCACTTGTTTTTATATGTTCAAATTACAATTTTCAAAATAAAGTTCCGAGTCTGGCCTGAGAGGCTTGTAGGATGTCACCCAACCTCCTCTGTCTCTCTCAATCATTTAACGTCTAGACTGTTAATTAAAGATAAAAATGTAAAAAAAATAAATAAATAAATAAAAAATGTGATGAATAATGATGGAAATGTAAAAATGTGCAATAAAGCATAATGTAAAGCTTTTTCATAGATTGTTCAACCGTATCACATGGTGTTCATCAGAAAGCTCAGTAGAAAAGATCAGTAAGTTGACCTTGAGTCGTCAAGAAGGTCAAGAACGAACCTTCGCGCTTAACTTTAAAAGCGAACGTGGATGAAAAGTTCTGAAAGTGCTACAGATGAAATCAGCATGTCAATAGATCCGTCTCCATGACGACCGAGCCAGCTTCATAAATGGCTGAGTGGATGATGGCGTTATCTTCTAGTAAGTAGAGATGAGATTTTTTTATCATTAATATGAGTTAAAGCATCGCTTTTTCATTTTTACTTCCATCTGAGTTTACAAGTTGTACGCTGACAGGTTTCTAGCTGATTTTTTTGTCCACTGACTCATCATCAGCTTTTAAGTTGATATGTTGAACTTGTTAGCAAACAGTTGCATATTTCCACATCCAGCAGTTGCGGAGCAACATTATCATTCATGTCGAGTTGTGTTTCTGTCCACCTGGTGAATATAAGTCCAATATTCACTCTCTTTTAGCTCTGTTTTTACTCTCTACCAACTCCTGAGGGAAATATCTGGCTCTTTAGCTGCTAAATGCTCCACTATGTTCACCAGCTAGTCTACAGCTAACTAACTGCAGCCAAAAACGACACTATGAGAGCGCTAAACAGTAAAGTTGCAGCCAGACAACTAAACAAAGAGCTGAAACTCACTATAAAGCTCTGTAAAGCCAAGAGGAGCTGCAGAGTCACTGTAGGTTCATCAGTGTAAGAGATAGGGCTGTGCAATATGACCAAAATCTCATATCCAGATGATACATATCACCATATAGCACATTTTCTGTAAATTCAATGAATAAGTAGTTTCTGGTCCGTGTCAGACTTTTCATACCCAACCACGTCCATGTGACAGAAGTAGCCTCTGTTTTTGGTGGTTATTTACCTCATTTATGTGCACTCGTTTCATTTCAGCTCTGCGTTTCTCTGTCATTTATGGTGGCGCTACTCTCATCTGCTCTCTGCGGTTCACAGTGGGCGGAGCTGAGCCCTCCATGTCTGTGTGTGTGTGTGTGTGTGTGCTGCACACAGCGCAGCAGAGGAGAGTCAGGCAACTACACGTTTCTTTACTGTAAGTGCAAAAAAAGCTTAGCAAGTAAAAAGCCAATAAGAGTAATTTATTAGTTTAAAAGTGAAGAGTGTGATTTAATGATGGTGAGTGAGCTGTCTGTATCTGTGTATTTGTAATGTATGTTTGTGATGTAACAATGTCTTTGTATGTATGTGTTTTATTTTGTATTTTCAATTTAATTCATAATATGCAACGACAGACATGGTAAATATCGTCATATCGCACAGTCCTAACGAGAGATATAAAATAATATTGATTATAGCTGCTTAAAGTCATACAAGTTTTTGTTTTTCAATAATTTTGCCAACCAATTTGGTGCTTATTAACTCTTCATTGTGTCTGTTTTGTGTCTCCATGGTAACTATTGTTGCTAATGCTAACTCCCCTGTTCTTCTTCTGGGCTTTCCAAACAAACAACTCCTGTGACCCCGAGGACTTTCCCAGGAAAGACAAAGCATTCATGAGCCAGTCAGAGGCTGAATGGATTTAGTTTTACATCAGTGTCTTGAAACTGTCTGATAAACAGGTAGAATTACACCGTCAGAGGTTTTTACTTATTATGTGAAAAGACTTTAAAACTTAGTAAAGTGGACTCTTCAGATCAGTGACAGCAGTAGAGACGGGAGGATGGACAGACGGAGGTCAGTGTGGAGGGCCGGCCGTGGAGAAGCTCATTACAATCCCTGAGGGGGAGGTTTTCGTTGCCTAGGCAACCCCCGATGCCCCCCCCCCCCCTCTTCACAACCACCACCACCACTTGTCAATCACAGCACCCCAGGGTCCTCACAACAGGGTTAATATGAGCTAATACCTCCTCGTTTGCCCTCATTAAATGCTGCTAAACCGCCTCACACCAGTTCGCTAATTATTGATTCTTATTTGATTGCTACAGAGGCGTTTAACCCGCCAAAACCAAACCAAATCAGATCCAACTGTGAAAAGCAGTAAGAGTAAGAGTGAATGTTATTCTCCTTGAAACATGTGGACATAATTAACAGATGTTTTTGCGTAGTATTTTAGTCATTTGATCTGTGAAATGTCTGAAAATGGTGAAAAACGTCGATCAGTGTATCCCAAAGACCAAGGTGACGTCCTCAAATGTCTTGTTTTGTCCCGACCGACAGTCCATAAGATATTCAGTTTACTGTCATAGAGGACTAAAGAAACCACATTTGGGAAGCTGGAGTCACAGAATTTGGACATTTTTTCCTTAGAAAATGCCTCAAAACAATGAATCAATTAAAATATTTGGTGACTAATTAATGAATCGACTAATCGTTGCAGCTCTACTCTCAATACTTTCTGACTTTCCTGCTAAAGATGTAAATCAGCTCACAAATACTCAAACTGGAGGTGCATTTATTTGGGACTATTTTCAGTGGCGGATGAATCCACATTCGGTGCTCTAGTGAGTATTTCTGGCAGCAGGACATGTGTGTATGTGTGTGTGTGTGTGTGATGTGACTCACTGATGTATTTTTAATAGTTTTTGAACAACAGTGAAGGTTTGTGTCACGGAGGAATAAAGATATTATCACAGACTATATGTGTTAATGGATCAATTCACTGTTGGTTTTAGTGTTTTAGAGGAAAAATACAGAAGTAGAGCTGCAACGATCAGTTGATGAATCTATTAGTTTATCGCCAGGAATGAATTGGCAACTTTTTTGACAACTGATTAATCATTGAAGTCATTTTTTTTAAGCAAAAATGCCAAAAAATGATCCAATTTCCAGCTTCTCCAGGTTCAGGATTTGCTGCTTTTCTCCGTTTTAAATCACTGTAGAGTGAAATATATTTGAGGTTTTGACTGATGGTCGAACAAAACGACACATTTGATGACATCACCTGGGAGGTATGGAAAATATGATGGATATTTTTCAGTATTTTATGATAGAAAAAAAACGATCCATTGAAATTAAAAATACAGAATATCACCACTGCAAACTACCTTCTTCACTTTCCATCTTAAGTAAAAACATCTGTCTACAGGGCGAGAAAGTTGCTCCTTTCTTCCCAACAACAATCAGCTTGTTTCCAAAAAAAAAAAATGTGAGTCACGTGTTGTTTTGTTGTTGCTAGTAAGCTGCTCTGTTTCAAGCTGTTGTTGTTGTTCCGTTTGAAATAAATGAAATTATCACACCTGACCGAGGAGAGTTACTCAATCTGCCAAAAGATGAACTCAGCTGTTTGCATACAGATTGTTTTTTTTTTGTTTAGTTTGTTTGTTTGTTGTTGTTTTTTTTTTTTGGCTGGAGGGCACAGATGCGGTTGTGCATCTATGCATACAAACAAATTACAGCAGCGAACAAACATGGACAAGTTTTTCAAAAGTGGAATCGCAGCGCAGATCCGGTTTCAGAAAGAAAAAAACCTCTTTTGGTCGAATGACGTGTTCCTGAGGAAGTCTACAAATCAAGATCACAAATCTACACTCCACAAAATAGTGTTGCAAACGCACGACTGGTCGCACAAAAAAAAAAAAAAAAACACAGTGTAGAAGAAAGAAGCAGGTCTGAAGAGGGAGAGTTTTACTGAGACTGAATGACATGTGGCCGAAAAACAGAGAGAAGGAGGAAAAGAATGAGTGTCGGATATCCATGTGTTCATGAATCAGAACCAAACTACTCAGACAGACGGATGGATGAATAGATGAACAGACAGACAGATAGATAGATAGACAGATAGATAGATAGATCAGATCTTTAAAAACAGAGAGTCAGAGAGAGAAGGGTATGTGTTTCACAATCTGACCATGGAGAACGGCCAGAACATCTGGGTCCAATCTGCTCATCTGTGCTGCTGTGTGTGTGTGTGTGTGTGTGTGTGTGTGTGTGTGTGTGTGTGTTATATCAGAGTGAGGAGGCCTTTTCTCAGATCAACCGCAACATAACAACATTCCTGCTTCTTCTTCTTCTTCTTTCTCTCTCTCTTCCTCTCTTTTTCTCTCTCTCACACACACACACACATACGCATGGTCCATGGGGAGACGCCATCTTCCGCTCGCAGCGCAGTCGAGC